>NW_015389040.1:204949-222449 GCF_001527695.2 Protobothrops mucrosquamatus | reverse complement strand
GGAATTAAGGAGAAATTTCCTGGCAATTAGAACAATTAATCAGTGGAACAGCTTGCCACCAGAAGTGGTGAATGCTCCAACACTGGAAGTTTTTAAGAAGAGACTGGACAGCCATTTGTCTGAAATGGGATAGGGTTCCCTGCTTGAGCAGGAGGTTGGACTAGATGACCTCCAAGGTCCCTTCCAACTTTATTGTTGTTGTTGTTGTTGTTGTTAGAGGAGGGGGAGTAGATCAGAGACGTCCAACCGTGGCAAATTTTAAGACTTGTGGACTTCAACTCCCAGAATTCTGCAGCCAGCAAGTCCCCAAACTTGGCCACTATAATGTCATGATTCCGACAGATGAAACTCTTTAAAAGAACTTCGAGGCATTGTTTACCTTAAAGAATCTTTATTCGAGTAGCATGGCATCGGCACGTACATAGGCGAAGCCAAAATCTGAATTCCCCTCCCCTGAGCACGTAGTATCAAAGCACAATTCCCTCCTCCAATTCACAGTCATAAATCCCATTCTCCAATTCGTTTGAAATGCATCGGATGTTCTTGCTTTGACATATCCCTAGTATGGCTGGCTGGGGAATTCTGGGAGTTGAAGTCCACAAGTCTTACAGTGGCTAAGTTTGGGCTGTGTAGACCTTAAGGCAGCTTAACTGGGCCTTCGACCAGGGCGTGCTGAGTTCTTCGTCCGCTCTTCTCCCGGCCCAGGATCTGCTGAAGAAGTATTCGTTCATTCGGAAAACGAGGCCGGACGGGAACTGCTTCTACCGAGCGTTTGGCTTTTCCCACCTGGAGGCTCTACTGGAGGACGGCAAGGAGCTGCAGCGGTAGGCTTGGGGGGTCTCAGGGCCGGGGAAGAGGGGAGAGGGGAACCCCGATGCCCCCCGAGGCCAGCGGAGTTGAAGACGCCAGTCGTACTGATAACGCAGGTTCTGAGGTTTTGCTTGATTAAAAAAAAAAAGACAGACGTTGCCTATCAAGCTTTACGTTTTTATTCAGCTGAACAAAGACGGGCTCCTCTAAAAAGAGAGGAAAAAGCCCCAAATATCAGAAAAGCCTTTATTTTTATATCGTCTTTGATTACGCAAGCAACCCACCCAGCAAAGCTGACACACATAAAAGATAAAAACTTCGCCCTTTAAGGCTGGCACTCTGTAGATGAGAAGGAAGAAAGCAGAAGTAGCTAAAACTGTTCCCTTTTGCGTGTTTCCCATATGTTCCCGGGTGGGTTAGGATATGGGGGGGGGGGTTTCCTTTGCTTCCCTGTTTATGACCTTGCATTCATGGTTCTGCAAGTGGCCAGAGAGAGCGGGGGGGGGGCATCTGCACGTATCCACAATTGCTACTCTCCCCTAAGTCCGGGTCAACAGAACGCAGACATTCACGCCGGGGGTCTCGTTTCAGCTTCAAAGAAGTGGCGGCGAAAAGCAAAGAAGTGCTGGTTGCCCAAGGCTTCACGGAATTCACCATTGAGGACTTCCACAACACGGTAAGGCCTGGTCCTGCCACACACACACCCCCGGGCGTTCGAAGGCCCCCACGGCTGGGGGCGATGGGAGTTGCGGTCTAACCCAGGGGTTTCCGGACTCGGCAACTTTTAAGACTTGCGGGCTTTTATCTCCTTGCGTGATCCAAAGCCAAGGCGCCCAGCAAACCGACTCCTATTTACGACGGTCGCAGCGTCCCGGTGGGGTCGCAGGGTCCCCTTTTGGCGACCCCCTGACAAGCAAAGTCAGCGGGGGAAGCCAGATTGGCTCAACAACGGCGCGACTCGCTTAACAACGGCCACCATTCGCTTCATAAGGGCGGCCAGAAAAGTCGTAAAACGGGGCAAAACTCACTTCGCTATTAGCAGCAAACGAGCAGCCGGGCTCCGTCGCGGTCTTCAATGGAGGGACTCCCTGTTCAGAGGGAATTTTAAAAATGCCGGGGTTTTTTGGGGGTGGTGGTGGGGGGGGGAACTGGGAACGGGTAGATGAGAGGCGAGAAGGAGAAAGTCGGGGAGTTGTGGGGTGTCCCTTCATTGGAAAGCCCCCCCACCACCACCCCCACCAAAATTTCTCCTCTGACTCCCTGCAGTTCATGGACCTGATAGAGCAAGTGGAGAAACAGACCACCCTGGCCGAGCTGTTGGCCTCGTTCAACGACCAGAGCACCTCAGATTACCTTGTCGTCTACCTACGGCTGCTGACGTCCGGCTACTTGCAACGAGAGAACAAGTTCTTTGAGCACTTCATCGAGGGAGGACGGAGCATAAAGGAGTTCTGCCAGCAGGTCAGGCAAGGCCCCCGGGGGGTGGGGGGAGAGGGGGGCTCGAAAGGGAAATGGATAATTTGGGGCCAGAGGGGGAGAGCCTGGAAGGCCAGCCCTTTCTCTGCGTTTGGAGATGCACCGCTCTCTCCGATTTAACCTATACATCTTCGTTGCGGTGTTTCTAGTCCTCATGAATAGAGAGGAAGGAAGCGCCGTGTTTGCTCATGGGCTTTGAGCAGCCGGGGAGGGAGTAGCGGTTTCAAACCACGTCCGTGCAACTCACTGGCTGTTGGTTGGCCTGGAGCCGTGGTGTGTCTCAACCTCGGCAGGGCTTTAAGATGGGTGGACTTCAACTCCCAGGGTGCCCCAGACGGTTCCCACGGTGGTCTGGGGAACTCTGGGAATTGAAGTCCACGCATCTTAAAAGCCCTGCCAAGGTTGGGAAACGCCGGCCTTAGGGGGTAAGGATATGGCTGTGATGATGATGATGATGATAATCTGTGATTATTGGCAATAGATTGGCTGGGGTTTCTAAGCCACAATTGCAGTGATTGCCATTTAGCAAGCATTCGTGATGGGGGGAGCATTGGATCCAGCAGTGGGGTGCCCCATCTCCTTTGGGGAAGGACTGCGCCAACCAAAAGGCAAGAGTCTCTTGCTGAGGAAGTCTCTTGCAGCAGTATTTTGGATTCCTAGGATGCAATTAGTCTGTTTGGTGTGGTGGTGGTGACTGCACCAAGCCAAAAAAACCTGGAGGCCACGAGTTCTAGTCTGGCTTGGGCACAAAGCCACCCGGATAATCTTGGGCCAGCCTCTCTCTGTCTTAGGAAGAGGGCAGAGGCAAATCCCTTGCCAAGAAAACTACAGGGGCTAGCAGTCGTCAGGAGTCGACACTGACCTAAGACACACGTTCTGAGACGGTCTAGGTTCTCCTGCTGGAGCGGGGGGATGGACTAGAAGACCTCCAAGGTCCCTTCCAGCTCTATTCTATTCTCTATTCTCTAACACGGAGGAGTGGGGAGAAGGTCCGTGTGTGGGGAGGGCCTGGCCTGGGCCACCTAACCCGGGGGTAGGCAACTTTGGCTCTTTTATGACTTGTGGACTTCAACTCCCAGAATTCCTGAGCCAGCCACGCTGAGGGGAAAGGGAGAGGTTTCCAAGCTGAGCCATGCTGGCTCAGGAATTCTGGGAGTCATGAGGGGGCCAAAGTTTTCCCCATGCTGGCTCAGGAATTCTGGGAGTTGAAGTCCACCAGTCATAAAAGAGCCAAGGTTCCCCACCCCTGCCCTAGCCAGTAGCCAAAGCACCCCAAAACCTTGGGGCTTCCCTGCCCTCGGCTCCCCAACTCAAAGGCCCATAGGAAGGCATCGTGCGAGAGACCCAGAACCCCCGAGAGGGGATGATGGGAGGTGAGGGGGGCACCATGTTATTTCGTCCTGGAGGGGTCCAAGGTCAGGACTCTCGGGCTCTTCGTCCACTTAGCTCCGAGGCCAGGCGGGATGACGGGCAGCTGAGGCCTCCACCGATCCAGCAAGCTTTTATCACATTTCAAGGCCACCCATCTTACCTTAAGGCAACGCAGGCCTGTGTTTCTAGTCCTCCTGAAGGCAAAAGAGCTCGCTTGCAGGCCTGGGTGGGCATCCTTCTGCCAGCAGATTGGGTGTGTGTGTGTCAACTTCTCAGTGTCTCTGCTTGTGGACTCAAACCGCCTCTCTTCTCCCACCCCGGCCCTCCCTCTCTCTTTCCCAGGAGGTGGAACCCATGTGTAAGGAGAGCGACCACATCCACATCATTGCCCTGGCCCAGGCCCTCAACGTCTCCATCCTGGTGGAGTACATGGACCGGGGCGAGGGCGGGACCACCAACCACCACGTCTTCCCCGAAGGCTCGGAGCCCAGAGTGTATCTACTGTACAGACCGGGACACTATGACATCCTGTATAAATAGAGGGGGTGGGAGCGAGGCAGGGGGCTGGCCAGCCAGCTCCCCCCCCCTTCCTGCCTTCTTGCGCTCTCTCTCTCTCTCTCCCTTCCCCTCCCCTCCCCTCCCTCCGCTGCCCCTCGCCCCCCCACCCCTGGCGTTCCCCATCTCGCCCGTGTTTTCCCACCACCCCCCTCGCCGGGCAGCCTCGTCTGTGCTTGTAAATGGTGACCGTCCCTGCTGCCCGTCTCGCTCACTTGGTTTGTTTATTATTATATATTTTTCCCTGCTTCCGTTGTTACACTCACACTCTTCCGTGTTTTATTAAAGGGGATGCCGGTGAAACGAATGTTTTTTTCCCGCTTGTGGCTTTCACTCTAGTGTTACTAGGATAGGAAGCCGCCGGCCCCTGCCGATGGTGGAAGGCTCAGACATTAAAGAGTAGGGGTCCCCAAAACCGTGGCCACTTTAAGACCTGTGGAGTTCAACTCCCAGAATTCCCCAGCCAGCTGTGCTGGCTGGGGAATTCTGGGAGTTGAAGTCCACAGGTCTTAAAGTGGCCACGGTTTGGGGGACCCCTGCCTTAGAGCACCCCGGCAATCTTCCTTGACAAACTCATCCTCGGCAGGCTACACGCAGCAAGAGCCTAGTCCTCAGGGTTGCTGTTGAACCATCCCCTGGCCAGACACCTGCAGCTGTTGTTTTTTTTTCACGTCACATCCCTGGGGCCATCCCTTGGCCACTGGCCAACGGCGTCTTAACAGTCTGGGTGGTTTTTTGTGTTTTTTTTGCGATGCCAACGTGGGCAGAAAAGTCTTTTGCTTCAGATCTTTTGTTCCGGTTCTCTTAGGAGAGGCAGAACGATGGCGCTCCGTTTTCTCCGGACTTTTTTTTTTTTTTTAGCCCCCCTGAGCAGAAAATTGCTACGCACGGCAAATTGTCTGCCAGGAAAGGAGGGGTTTCATTTTTAAGGGGGGGTGGGGGGTGTAAACGCTCCGCAGTTTAAATATAGTCAGGCTAGCCCTCTTCCATTATCTGCCAAATGTGGGTCAAGTAGTAGGCGGATGTAATTCTCTGTGTTTGTGTTTGTGTGTGTGTGTGTTTCACACACAATTCCAGCTCTGCTTCCACTCACTCGCCCCCATCCCTCCACCAGGCTTTACGAACTGGATTCGTCTTTGCATTTTTATTTTTATTTTATTTTTTTGTTTTCATTTTTATTCGGGAATTGCGGCCGTTGGCGCTTGGGGAAGGGGTGGGTGTTTTCTTCCAGCTTCCCCCCCCCCGTTGGAAAGGACCCGGCGGCGTCTCCTCCTGCAGAGAAGCAGCGGCATCGTCAGGAAGCGTCTTCAGAGCTTGGCGGACGGCGTTTCCTCACCAGGATCTGCTGGGAAAGAAGGACCGAGGGTAAGATCTGGCCCGCTGCAGTTGCCTCCCGTTTCCCAACAAAGCATCGCCTCCATTTGAGCCTCAGTTGCCCCCCAAAAAACCGCCGTGGGTCTGTGTTGCACCTTCCTGGGGAGGCGGGCAAGGTGTGAACACGTCCTGTCTTCAGTGGTGGAGAAAAACAACGTGTGTGAAGAGTCCATTTCCGGAGTGGAATGGGCAGCATATGCAGAAGTGAATAAATTTAAGCCAGCGTTAAACTTGACCTGTGTTTGCACAGTGCAGAGAGAAATATAACCAACTCTTGATCATTTCTCTCCTCCTCCTCCTCCTCCTCCTCCTCCTCCTCCTCTTAAATTTTTTGTTGTCTGCCTGTTTTCTGCTAATTCTAGACCTGTTGCTTATTTCACCCCAACGTGGGAATGTTATGCCCTTTACAAGCCATATTCTGATTTATGCATTCCTGTTCTTTGCCTCTCCTTGTTGCTTGCCCTTCTTTTAACCATTCCTGCCGGGGCAGGGCGGGGTGAGCTGGTTGCACAGTGGTGTGACATGTGAAAGCAGCATGGGACAAATTCTGCACCCTTCTGGGAGGTGGGGAGGGGGGTCCGATGCAGAAATGCTAAAATACAGGGCGCTTTTCATAAAACGGCCATGTCGGGACGGTGACCCCCCCAAAGTGCTGGGAGCTTTACTCCGCTCCCGCAGAATTTGTCTGTAAGTGGTTATGTGTAAAAGGAAAAAAGGAAGTGCAGGCAATCCTCTTACTTACGACTGGAATCGGGAGCCGAATTTCCATTCCATTGTTAAGTGAGCCGCGCCCAATTTTACAGCCCCTTTTTTTTGTCAACGTTAAGCAAGTCATTCGGTCGTTAAGCGAAACTGGCTTCCTCCGTTGACTTTGCTTGTCGGAAGGGGATCGGCTGACCCCGGGACACCGCAACCGTCATCAATACGAACCAATGGCCAAGAGGCCCCAATTTTGATCGCGTGACCGTGGGGGGAATGCTGCCCTGGTCGTAAGTGCGAGGACCAATTGTAAGTCCCTTTTTTTTCCAGGGTCGTAACTTCGGTCACTAAAGCTAGCAGTGGTAAGTCGAGAATTATCTGTGCAAAGCCTCCGTGGGCCTTCCCTGTCTCTCCCACCGGGCCCGAGGGAACGAGAGTTTTAGTGAGCGAAAAACAGGCTAAGAAAACGGTTAGGGCGAGCATGCGTTTCCCACGATGCACTGCACACGATGCTGGAGAATGCTTACCCCTTCGGAGCATGGAAAGGCTGGGGGGGTCAGGCTGGAAACGAGAGGAGGGAATGGGAAGTTTCCAGGAAGCCATTGATTGTTCTTTGATATCCCCTTCTTGCCACTTAGATCTGCGTTTTTCAACCTGGGCGGCTTTTAAGAGGCGCGGACTTCAACTCCCAGAATTCCCCAGCCAGCGATGCTGGCTGGGGAATTCTGGGAGTTGAAGTCCGCGCCTCTTAAAAGCCGCCCAGGGTTGAAAAACGCTGACCTGGCTGGAGGACCCCAAGCAAGGACTCACCGATAGGGAAAAACTTGGGCAGCTTCTCCTTATAAATCTCATCATCCTTTTCCAGGAAAACACACAAGACCAGCCGCTCGACCTGCCCAAGATAACAACCACAGTTAGTAGGAGAAGGAAGGTGTGTGTGTGTGTGTGTGTGTGTGTGTGTGTGTGTGTGTGTGTGTCAGGATGGCATGTTTGAATTTTATGTCCCACCCCCCTTCATGCATTGCTTGCAACCGGCCCCATGGAAAGTTGAAGATCCTGTCTCAAGTTAATTGTCCGGGTGGATTTAACAACATTTCCATTGGGGGGGTCAGGGATTGCTCTACTTCAACGCCAAGCCATTTTATTTTACTTTGTTTAAATTTCTCACGAGTTGTGTCTGGACACCCCTGGTTACCGTCTTTGGGGTGATTTCTAACCCAGGGGAGTTGTGTTTTTCACTGCCGCGTTGTCTTCCAACGCCTGCACACAAGGGGTGGAGAACTTGATTGAAGAGTTTAATTAAAAAGAAATAGAGGCTGCTGTACATGAGTTCTCTCTCTCTCCTCTCCTCTCCCTCTTTCTTTCCTTTCTCTCTTGCTCTTTCCTGTCCCTCTCCCTTTTTCTTTCTCTCTCTCCCTTTCCTTCTCTTTCTTTCCTCTCACTCTCTTTCCTTTCTCCCTCTTTCCCTTTCTTTTCTCTCTCCCTCTCCCCTTCCTCTTTTCTCTTTCCTCTTTCCTTCGTCTCCCTTTCTCTTTCTCACTTTCCACTCCTCTCCCTTTCTTTCCCTCTCCTTCTCTTTCCTCTCTCGCTCTTTCCTCTCCCTCTCTCCTCTTTCCTTTCTTTTTCCTCTTTCTCTCCCTCTTTGTCTTTCCTCTTGTTCTGTCTCCCTTTCCTCTCCCTATCTGTCTTTCCTCTCCCTTTTTCTCTTTCTCTCCCTCTTTTTCTTTCCTCTTTCTCTTTCCTTTCTCTCACTTTCCACTCCCCCCTTTCCTCTTTCCTTTCTCCCTCTTTCCTCTCTCCCTCTTTCCTCTCCTTTTCTCTCCCTTTCTTTCCTTTCTTTCCTCTTTCTCTTTCCTCTCTCCTTTCTCCCTCTTTCCTCTCCCTTTTTCTCTCCCTTTCCTTTCTCTCTCTTTCACTTTCCACTCCCCTTTCCCCCTCCCTTTCTTTCCTCTTTCTTCTTTCTAGCTCTTTCCTCTCTCTCCCCCTTTCCTCTCCCTTCCCTCTCCCTTTTTCTTTCTCTTTCCTCTCTCCCTTTATTTCCTCTCTCCCTCCCTCTTTCCTCTTTTTCTTTCCCTTTCCTCTTTCACTTTCCTCTCTTTCTCTTTCTCCCTTTCCTCTTTCCTCTCTCCATCTTTTCTTTCTTTCCTCCCTCCCTTTCTCCCTTTTCTCTCCCTCTCCTTCTTTCTTTCTCCCTCTTTCCCTCTCGTTCTCTCTCCCTTTCTCTTTCCTTTCTTTCCCCTCCTTTCTTTTCTTTCTCTCCCTCTCCGCCTTTCTGTCTTTCTCTCTCTTGTTCTGTCTCTTTCCTCTCCCTTTCCTCTCCTTTTTTTCTCTCTCCCTTTCTCCCTCTCTCCTTTCTCTTTCCTCTCCCTCCCTTTCTCTCCCTTTCTTTCTCCCTCTTTCCCTTTCCTTTTTCTCCTCTCCCTCTCTCCGATCTTCTGCTCACCTGGCAAGCTGGCTTCAAGCTGTTCTCCAACAAACTGACAGAGATTCTTATTGGGCTGGCTCTCTCCTGCCCTTCCTGGTTCCTGCAGAGACGCAGCCAAGGCAGGAGCCCCGCCCAATAAGCTTGTCAGCTCGTCGGATAGGGTGAGGCCACTCTCTTTTTTACACACACATACACACACACACAGAGAGAGAGAGAGAGAGAGAGAGAAGGGAAGCGCAAGTGCCTCTGTCTGTCTGTCTCTGCAAATGGCAGAGGAGGCTGAGAGCTGCAGGAGAAGGCTCAAAGAGCATCCGGAGCCACAAGTTACCGACCCATGGTCTAGTCTCTTAAAAATCTCCAGTGATGGAGTGCCCATGATTTCTGGTGGCAAGCTGTTCCACTGGTTGATTGTCCTCACTGTCAGGAAGTTTCTCCTTAATTCCAGGTTTGCTTCTCTCTTGAGAAGCTAATATTAGGTGTTTGGTCAGAAAGGAGACACCAGGGAGAGCCAAATTGCTGGTTTTCAGATGCAACCAGGCGCCTCCTCCCCTCCACACACACACACCTTGTCCTTGTTGTCCTCTAGCCAATTGTGCAACGTGTTCAGAACCACCTCCGCAGCAGCGTCATTGGGATAGCCTGGGGAGAACATTGGAAGTTGCTGAATACCTGGGCACTTACCCTGTCCCCCTCTCTCTTTCCTGCCTTAGGTACTTACCAAAGACCCCCGTGGAAATGCAGGGAAAAGCCTGTGGGCAGAGAGGAATATTAAGAGGGTGGTTTAAGGATGGTTTTGGGCCTTGAGTCGGACACGAAATGCTTCTAGGTTTTAGCTAAAACTTTTCTCTCTCGCACAAAGGTGAGAAAAAGTAAAAAAAGGTAATATTCCCCCCCTTTTTTTTCTCTCTCTCTCCATCTTGGGAAGCCTCAGCTTCCAAAGGGGTGATGTGGGTAAAACGAATGTTGTGTGTGCAGGAGGGACAATAAACCGATACGTACCCAGAAATCCTTCGAGTCAAAATGGCAGTGAAGTTGAACTGGTCTCGATCAGCTGAAAATGTAAGCTCTTTCGTCCTTCCCTCATCATCTACACACACACACAAACACACACACCCCAGCCCCCTGTTTTGGATGGTGTTTTCCTCAGAGTCTCCTGCTCGAGCAGGGGGTTGGACTAGAAGACCTCCGAGGTCCCTTCCAACTCTTGTTACTCTGCAAATACGCTGGACTCCAGTATCCAAAGCGGGCATCTAGGTCCTGAATTGGTGCCTCTTGGATGGGGGAGCGAAGCAAGGCCTGCTCAGACCTTTGCTGGAAAGCCCTGGCCTGCCTCTCCTCCGTCCACGGTGCCACGTCGACTGAGGTTTAAGCTGATTGTCTGAAAAGTCTTAGGAGGGTCTTTTGAGTTGCGTGCTGGGATCGATATTTCAGAAACGGTATACAGACCCCAATTGGACCTTTAGCTGAGGCTGGAGAGCCTATCTCCTTCCCTCTTGTAGGAATTTCCCTTCCGGTCTTCCCCAACACCCCTTGAGTTGGAGGATGTCGTCGTTTTAGCCCGTGGCTTGATGGACTTTCTGCCACAGGCCTGAATACAACAGGAGACTCAGACTCCAAAATAAAATGGGCAGCTTAACAGCTAAGGTAAGTTCCTTAGCAGTACTGAGAAATGGATGGATTAGGTCAGTGTTTTGCTACTTCAATTCCCAGGAGCCCCTACTGGCTGGGGAATTCTGGGAGTTGAAGTCCACCCCTCTTAATGCAGCCAAGATTGAGAGGTGCTGATCTTGTTCATCCATTTCTAAGTAGCATCCAATGAGGCGGGCAGCCTCGTGACCTCCACGCGTTAGGGGACTCCAGTTCCCATCATCTCCAGCTTGAGGGACCTAACGTGTTGGCTTGTGCTGCCGAAGAGAGAAGGGGACCACCAGGTGATCCCCTTAACGCTTCCAGTCCCTGCTTGGTGTACTCACCACCGTTTGCAGCTTATTCTCCAGGGCGAGTTTCAAGCTGTTCTTGTAGCAGTCGCCGAGTTCGGTCTGCTGGGAGGGACTGGGCTCCCCCTGGGCGATGGGCCCCACCGTGTGAATAACAACTGGAAGGCAAACGTGGGGTGTGGTTGGAAGCAGCCCCGAAGCCCCCTCCCCAGCTTCCTCAGAGATCCGGGTGAGAGAAGCAAGCTGGCTCTCTTTCGGCCTCCCCTCCTCGCGGAGCAGAGCCAGGCCGACTTCATGATAGACTTGAAATACTTTTACAAATTAACAAATGAGAGCTTTAAAATAATTCGCTCCCTATCCTATGGGGGTCCCCCTCCCTCCCCCAGTATGGTGCCCCCCTCCCTCATCCACAACCATTTATCCTGCTTTAATGTAGCCGTCTTTGGACTCGTTCCACTTTGCTTTTCTTCGGCCTGCACTTAGCCACCCACTTACCCAAGCAGCAATATATATATTTTAATGTCCCCTTTTGTGAAAATGAAGTTTACACACTCGGCGCAAAGACAGCCTCGGAATGATTGTCGTTCGCTTTTGGCTCGGCCAGATGGAAACCGAACGGGGAACCGATCATTACGGACTTGGCTCGCCTCCCGCCACCCTGTCCTTTTCCCCACGTTTGCATTATTTTTCAAGAGTTTCTGGAAATTCCCCTTTTCTGATTCGAAGGTGCAGTCCTTTCTCTCTTTACTGTGGTCCTCCGAGGACCAAAATAGGCCCCCCCAAAATGCTCTTTTGGATTAAATAGATTAAAAAAAAAGCAAAGCTCTCTCGCAATCTGTTATGAATCATTTGAAACCTCTCCTGCCAGCTGCTGTGTGTGTGTCTTTGAGCATCGGTCATGCACGCATGATGCTCGGCGTCCTGTGTACGTGGGAAGGCAGAGTTACTCGCCTTCCCTAATTCTACAAGGGAGGCTGTGTAATTAAAGAGAACATCTGCAATGAAAAACAAAAAAAAACCTGTTTTACTGGCATGTTCCTCTCCTGCCAATAGGTGAAGAGCAGAGAGAGAAAGCGGCCTTAGAAATGGCGAAGAAGATTAACAAGGGAATGTTAGGGGGGGGGGAAGGGGGAGAAAGACATCAAGCCCCCCCCCCAAAAAAGCTGGGTTGCCTTCCTGATGCTTTGTTGCTGATAAATGCTCGGGTGCAAAGGCCGGCTGGGGTCACCAGGGGGTGCTATTGAGCTAGCAATCCCTTAGAATACTGTACAGAATTGGAAGGGAACTGGGCACCTTGGGGCTTTCTGCACATGTTCTGCTTGTGATGGGACTTGATTGGGGGGCTGCAGGTGCCCCCCCTTTGCTGTGGGGAGCAGGGCAGGGCCGGTGGCAGTCGAAAGGGGCCATCCAGGCCTGTTTCAAGCCTGATTGGGCAATTGGGCAGGGTTACCCCCCCCTCCAGGTGTCTGTTGGAGCTGCCAGACCTCTGCTCAGTTGCTCCCCGGTGTTTGCCCACTGACGTGGTTGCCCACCTGCTCCTGAGCCAGGGGTGGCAGAATGGGGGGGGGCTCTCCCAGGATTGGGCCAGGGAAGAAGGGGGAGCCACCGCTAAAGGCAGTGCTGGCGGCCTTGTCCCACCTGAGAGGGGGACGCCCTGGGCCTGGGTTTGGAAGGAAGAAAATTGAGCTGTGCTGGAGAAGGCTCCATCACTGGAGATTTTCAACAAGAGACTGGACAATCACTGTCTGAGATGGTATAGGTTCTCCTGCTTGAGCAGGGGGCTGGACTAGAAGACCTCCAAGGTCCCTTCCAGCTTCTATTCTATTCTATTTTCTATTCTATTCTATCCTATCCCGTTATTCTATTCTATTCTATTCCTTTATTCTATTCCAGTGATGGCGAACCTTTTAGAGACCGAGTGCCCAAACTGCAACCCAAAATCCACTTATGTATCATCAGGTGCCGGGTGGGCGTGGCCATATTGGGTGGACATGGCCGCAGGGGTTAACTGCAGACTGGGTGGGACTAAAAAGTTCAATCAATTCCAACTTTGTGAGAAGTTGAAATTGATTGATTGAACCTTTTTTTTTTTTTTGCACACAGCGGCGGCGGCCTAAAGCGAAAAGGTTTTATAAAACCCAGCTGAAGGCCTAGGACTGGGGCGACGGCGCGTGTGCCCACAGAGAGGGCTCTGCGTGCCGCCTCTGGAATTCGTGCCATAGGTTCGCCACCACGGTTCTATTCCTTTTCTATACTCTACTGTATTCTATTTTTCTATATTCTATTCTATTCTATATTCTATTCTATTCCTTTTCTATATTCTATTCTATTCTATGCCGTAATTCTGTTCTATTATTTTATTCTATTCTTGCCGGTTTGGTGCTTCAGCGTGTCTTAACCCTGGTGCATAATAAAACGCCCGGAATGTGTAACGCTCCAAGCCATAAAACCTAATTTATAAACTGAAGCCTCTGGCTTCCATTTGCGTATTGCGACAAGACCCAGGTTAAGTGTGTAAATCAAGCCACTGTGATTGATAGATTTGAGCCCAACTGTTGAGTTCGCCTGAACCAACAATGTGCCACGTGGGCTGGATTCCCGCAAAGCGCCAATTTGAAAAGAGAGTGGCCGAGCGCCTACTTCCGCGTCCTTGCAGAAATGCCAAGGCTCAAACGTTGTGCCTGTAGCTCTTTCCTGATTTGGGGAGAGAGGGGAAACGGGGGGGGGGGTCTCTGAGCATTCAGTATGGGGGAAATTAGACCTTCGAGGCAGTGGCCGGACACAGAAACCTTCAGGATGAGACTTACCGATTGAGTCTGATGTTCTTTCAAAGCAACGTATTTTTACAGAGAGCGGGGAGGAAAAAAAATCCAAATATAAAAAAATATCGGTCTTGTTAGTCCGCTGTTTGCAAGCAAATCGATTTAATCTTATAGATGGCTGTTGCTGGTGCAAAGGAGGGGGTGGGGGGAAGCCCCCCTTGACTCTCTTGTCAAAAGAGACAGGAGGAAAAAAAATTAGCAGCCCAAACTGTCATGGGGGGGGGCAAGCAGCTTAGCATGAAATTCAATTACAAGGGAGGGAGGTGGGCAAGGAAGCCGGGAGGCAGCACTTGAAAAAAATTAAATAAAATCCAGCAAGGAGTTAAAATGAAGAGGCTTCTCAAAATAAACGGCTTTAAACCACAAAGTTTTCATTGCCAGCACATTTTCACACAACTCTTCCCCCCCCAAAAAGCTGGCAACCTTTAAATTGGATGGCTGTGCTCCTGAGCAAGTGCAGAGTGCATTTTCTGCCCATCAGAGAAAAGGGGGCTGGAGTCCTCCCCCCCTTAAAGCATCTGCATGTTTTTAACCAGTTGTGTGAACTGAGCTGCTGTGGTTTCTAAACAAGAGTTCGTGGCTTAGCGTGTTGGCTCTATCTAGAGAATTGTGGTTTATTTGATAAACCAAACCACAGCTTAAGGATATGTGGATATTAGCAAGAGTCCAATTCCTCCCCCCCCCCCCCGGTGAGCTCTTTGGGGTGACTGGCAGCCCATCTCATCGGGTTTCTCAACCCTTTTTCTGGCCACAATCTCCCTCTTTGCCGAGGTCCCAAAATCCTGGCCTAAGATTAAAACTAACCAATTTTAACCTGGGGTCACATCTGCTGGCCTTCCTGGGGCCTGCTGAAGCCGGTTGGATAAAAGTGGGTGTTTCCTGGAAGCAGGTATAAAAAGAGGGGACAGAAAAAGGGAAAGAAGGAAGGAAAGAAGGAAGGGAAAGACCAATAGGTGAAGGAAGGAAGGAAGGAAAAGACCAATAGTGGAAGGAAGGAAGGAAGGAAGGAAGGAANCCTCCCTCCCCCCCATCAACTAGCCCAAAGAGAGCCCCCTTCTCGGATCATCATCATCATCATCAAAGGGGGGGACGCCTCTGCCACAGCCCATTTGGCGGGGGGGGGGCGCTGCTTTGTCCTTCCAGATTCCCGCAGAGACCCCCCCCCGGTTAATTCACGCGCCTCGCCCTCCTGACCCCCGCCCCAAATTGCATTACCCAACTGAAGGGGCCGCGGAGGGTCGCCGCCTTTGCAGGCCCCCCCTGCCCGCTCTTCGCCCCCCCCGGGAGGAGGAGGGGGGTCCGAGGCCGGAGGGGCGGGCAGGGACCCCCCCGAGCAGGCTCGCTCTTCCCAAGCGGGGAGGGGTCGTCTTGGCGTGCTTCCCCCGGGCGACCCTTGCAGATGGGGTGGGGAGCCGCGCCCGCCCCGCTTCCCCCCTGGCGGGCAAACCATGGTTTGCCTAAGCTATGGTCTCCTGACTTAACCACGGTTTGGGTCAAAAGGCAGGCGTGGGCCAACGTCGACGCTTGGGGAGCTGGTCGGAGCAAGGGTGGGGGCGCCAGCCCTAGGAGGGGGGGCTCCCGGGAAGCCACGAAGCCCCTTCGACGCCCTGAAGCCCCCTCCCCACTGGGCTCTGACCCCGCCCACTAGGGGCGTGGCTTCCGACCGCTGCGGTGGAGCATCTCTGCCGCCGGCTGTCAATCTCCGGGCGTCTCACCTGTAAAGCAAAAGCAGCCAAGCAAACCCAAGGGGGGGTGGAGAAGCAGGCCAGCCCCCCCCCGTCCACCTCCTAAGGGTCTCTCAGTTGCTCATTGGTGCAAATCAAAGAGAGCCAGCCTTGTCTCTGCACACACACACAAACACACACACATACACACACACATATACACACACAGCCTTTGATGTGGGAAAAGCATTGCAGGAGGGGGGGGGAAGCGAGGGGCGCCCGGAGAAGAGCCGGATCAGCAGAGTTTTTTCTAAGGTTAAAGGCAGGAAGATGCTTTAAAAAAAAAACAAAAACCATGGCAACTTTGCAGCCATTTATTCCTCTTTATCTCCTCCCCCCCTCCCAATTCTTTACTCTTCCTGGTGCACGTGTGGATAATTAGGCATTACTCCCTGGAATAGAGAAAAAAATCATAAAATGCACTGGACACTGCACTCCCTACGGTCCCCCCCTAATGGTGCGGAGGGGCAAGTTTCATGAATGAGAAGAGAAGCTTTTTTAAGGGGGGAAAAAAATCAAGAATTGTCCAATTGTCTTCTGGTTGGGGGGAAAAAACCCCCAAAACACCTTTAGGATCCTGAATTGCTGCTTTCGCACTTAAGGCAGGACTAGAATTCACAGCTTCCAGGTTTCTAGGCCAGCATCTTCGCCACTTGAGCAACCTGAGTCTCAAGTAGCAATGCCGCTAGCAATAGCACTTATATACCGCTTCGCAGTCTTCTCTAAGCGGTTTACAGAGTCGGCGTATTGTCCCACCA
The DNA here is from genome assembly GCF_001527695.2 of Protobothrops mucrosquamatus. Classification (NCBI taxonomy): domain Eukaryota; kingdom Metazoa; phylum Chordata; class Lepidosauria; order Squamata; family Viperidae; genus Protobothrops; species Protobothrops mucrosquamatus. Next base: position 206,498 of record NW_015389040.1, on the reverse strand, counting down.
ACAATCCGGGTCCTCATTTTACCGACCTCGGAAGGATGGAAGGCTGAGTCAACCTTGAGTCGGTCAGGATCGAACTCCTGGCTATGGGCAGAGTCAGCCTGCAATACTGCATTTTAACCACTGGGAAGGAAGGAAGGAAGGAAGGAAGGAAGGAAGGAAGGAAGGAAGGAAGGAAGGAAGGAAGGAAAATAGCCCTTAGACTTTACAGCCCTCTCTAAGCGTTTTACAGAGTCAGCCTATGACTCCCAACAATCTGGGTCCTCATTTTAGGAAGGAAGGAAGGAAGGAAGGAAGGAAGGAAGGAAGGAAGGAAGGAAGGAAGGAAGGAAGGAAGGGAGGAAGGGCACTTAGACTTACATACCGCTTCACAGTGCTTTACAGCCCTCTCTAAGCGGTTTACAGAGTCTGCATATTTGCCCCCAACAATCGGGGTCCTCATTTTTACCGACCTCGGAAGGATGGAAGGCTGAGTCAACCTTGAGCCGGTCAGGATCAAACTCCTGTCTGTGGGCAGAGCCATCCTGCAATACTGCATCCTAACCACTGCGCCACCAGGGCTCCTGGGACCCCCAACCTCTCAAGCACTCCCCACCTTAAAGGGCAAAGAGAGGGTCTCTCTTTGGCGCCTGGTCCTCTGCCTGTTCCTTCAACCCCTTTCTGATTTCTCGGGGGGGGGGCTTTGGCCACTGCCCACCCCCTGCCAGAAGAGAAAGACAGATACCCAATCCCCCAAGATGCCCCCCCTCTCCTGCCTCCTCCAGCCTCCCCCCCCCACCGTCTCTCTCCCTGGCAAGGCGAGAGGGCAGGGTGACTCGAAGCCGCGCTGTCAGAGGAAACGGTTCCTGCCTCCGTTGCATGTTAAGCTCCTTCGGCGACGTGCCTGGAATGCGGAGGCAGCCAGAGAGGCCGGCACGGAGCTCCCACTGAGGGGGCAGAGAAGGACCTTGGCAGGGGGGTGGGTGAGCAGGGGCCAGGCAGGTCCTTCCTTGCAAGATCAGGCCCATTTTTAGGCTTGGCAGGAACCCTCCTTCTCATCCCGACGGCATCCCGTTCCCCATTTTTGGATGGAGGGCAGGAAAGATCCCAAATGTTGCAAAGGCAAACGCAGGCAGGACCTGCCCCGTTGCCTTTGGGGGGCTGCAAGAACGGCCGTTTCCAGCCACATCATTTTCCTTCTGTTCTGTTTTTTTTTTTTTTAATCTATTTCTGTACAAATTGCTCTATCGAAAAGTGCAGCCCCGGACTGTTTTTTTTAACGCCCCAATTAAACCTTCAGACCGCCATCTTTGTGCGAAATCACGACCGTCAGGGTTACGCATTTCCAAATGTGTTGTGCGGCTCGGATGGAGAGTCTCCGAATCCAGCAAAACCCCTGCGCGAGCAAGGGGGTGGCCTAGAGGATCTCCGAAGCCCCCCCTCAACCCTCCCCATTTGACGTTGCTGGGAGTCCGAAAAGGCCCATCCGGAGGGGCTTTGTGTCCGCTCTTGGCGCGGAACCGCATCCAGCCGCTCGGCAAAGGCGACAAACACACAACCCGAAGCAGATCCA
>NW_015389040.1:201403-204126 GCF_001527695.2 Protobothrops mucrosquamatus | reverse complement strand
AAAAAAAAGCCCCATTGATCAGGAAAGTCCATTATTAGCTCGTTCGGAGTCCATCTGCTAATCCATAAAACAATATTTTACCCGTTGCCTTCCGAGGGGAGTCAATAAAGCCCAGAGAGGCAGGCAGAGGGTGGCTTTGCTTTAGAGCAGGCAAATCCTCCATGCTGGCTCAGCCCCACTGCCGTGGTCAAGAGGAGAGGAGAGGGGGGTCCTGCCAGAATTCTGGGGGTCGACCGGAGGGGTTCAACCTAGTAGAAAGCCAGGCGGAGCAGATTGGGGTTCAAACTCACATCTGAACTCGGGACTCTTCGACTGCGTAACCATGTATTTATGGCAGTTGCTGTATCATGTGAATCTCATCTGTGACCTTCCCAGGTAACTCCTGGCAAACCAAGTCAACGAGAGAGGCCAGGTTTGCTTAACGACTGGCTGACTCGCTTATCAACCGGGACCCCCAAAGTCGTAAAATGGGCAAAGCTCCCTTAACAACGGCCTTGCTTGGCAATGGAGATTTTGGGCTCAACCGCGTCCATAAGCCGAACGTGACCTGCACTTAGGTACACATTTCCATTTAAAAAAATTTAAACAAGGTTTAAGTAAGGTTTAAGCCAGGAGACGTTTCTATTGAAACATTTAGGCAGTGTCTGAGAACTATTTAAATCGGTCGGTGTTTCTGTTTAAAGACCTAAACAGCCTTAAGGCGTGTTTTAAATAACATTGAAATAATATTAACTAAGGTTTTGTATTTAAATGAAGGTTTATTTCATTTTGACTTGCCTCCCTGTGGCTAGGCAGGGCTTTTAGCCAAATCATGGGTTACGGGGGCCAATAAAACAAAACGGGCAACGGGGAACTTTAAAAAAGTTTTTAAAACAATCAACACCAATCAAACTCACCAAAGAGAGAAACAACCTAGAACTAAGGAGAAACTTCCTGACAGTGAGAACAATTAACCAGTGGAACAACCTGCCTCCAGAAGCGGTGAATGCTCCAACCCTGGAAGTTTTGAAGAAGAGACTGGACAGCCATTGGTCCGAAATGGTATAGGGCAGTGGTGGCGAACCTATGGCACGGGTGCCAGAGGCGATACTCAGAGCCCTCTCTGTGGGCACGCGCGCCGTCGCCCCAGTCCTAGGCCTTCAGCTGGGTTTTATAAAACCTTTTCGCTTTAGGCCTCCGCTGCCATGTGCAAAAAAAAGAGAGGTTCAATCAATCAGTCAATTTCAACTTCTCGCGGGAAAAAAAAAGATCTTGCAAAGTTGGAATTGATTGATTGAACTTTTTAGTCCCACCCAGTCTGCCGTTACCCCCGCAGCCACGCCCACCCAATGGGCCACGCCCACCCAATGGGCCACACCCACCCGGCACTGGACGATGCATAAGTGGGTTTTGGGTTGCAGTTTGGGCACTCGGTTCGCCATCACTGGTATAGGGTTTCCTGCCTGAGCAGGGGGTTGGACTAGATGACCTCCAAGGTCCCTTCCAACTTTACTATTATTATTATATATATATATATATGTGCGTGTGTGTGTGTGTGTGTATGTATGATGGACAAGGATTTTCTTGAGAGGGTCTGCTCCCCTCTACGCAGCAGCTTCATATGATTGCAAAGCAAAGGGGAAAAAAAAAAAGCATTTTTTGTCTCCAAAGTAATTTTAATGCATCTGGTGCTATCCAAGATACTGCTGGAAATCTTGTGGGGTTTTTTTTTTTCTTGCTGTCTGAGTGATGCCACACATAAACATTCTCGCAGAATATATATATTTTTTTTATGCACAATTGCATCAAAATTGCCCTCATTTGGGGGAAGAGGGCTGTTTATCGGCTCCGCTCTGTGGGTATTTTATTTCAAAAGGCTGCCGGAAAATCCGTACGTGCTTTGTGTGCGCTTTGTCAACGTGGTAGCATGTTTTCGCACCTTGTTTCCCTAATACACCCATTTCCGAAAGCGGCGCTTCCCGACAACACGGCCCGTTTTATTTTCCAGGGACAACCAGCGTCGCAAAGCACCAAATTCACGTCTGAGTGGCTGGGTTCAAGAGGAAATTCGGCGAGTTGAAATGTCGGCCTCCAGACCGTATAAATGCCACAGGCTCTCTTCCCCGTGACAAAACTGGAAATATTATTCGCAAATTCTTCGGGAAGGATTTGCTGAGGATCACAATTCCTCCGGGCCTCCCTCATCTGGCTGCGAGCAGGAAGGTGCCCTTGTCGCTGAAGACGCTAACGCAGAGAGACACAACGTGCCGTTGCACTAATATTGTGCGTGGCTCGGCAACCGAAACCCTTGGAGAGTGTTGCCTTTGGGCATTTTAAACCAAATTTTGCTTGTTTGTTTGTTTGTTTCAGAAGGGAAGAGCAAACAGTTTTTTTAAAAAGAGAGAGAAAAAACAGGGTGCTTTACAATGGGCAACTGTGGGTGACGACTCCCCTGCCTTGGAGCATGTCTGCATACGGGCCAGGGTTGGGCCAGGGCAAAGGGCGAAGGGGGGAGGCAAAGGGAGGAAGAGGGGAGGAGGGCTGTGACCACTAGGGGCTGGTTCCTTGCTCTGAAATGCAATCCAGGGATTGACAGGGGGAGACCCAAAGTGGCCCCAAATTGGAACACGGGGAGGGGGGGCATCACTTTTTTGGCATTCTGCAAAGCAGCCATTCCTTCCGTCTCCCCAATGTCCCGTTTCACCCAGGAGAGGGCACAGAATGCAGGCAGCTTCTCCTCCTCC
>NW_015389040.1:164319-200177 GCF_001527695.2 Protobothrops mucrosquamatus | reverse complement strand
CTTCCACAGCCAAGAGGGTCCCAGCCCACCCAAGAGGGAGGAAACCAGCAAAGTTGGGGGAATACTTCCAAGGAGACTCCGGAGGAGAAAGCGGGGGCGGGGGGGGAGGAAGGGATATCCCGAGACACCCCCCCCAACGGGGAACGGATACCCAGCAGGAAGCAACAACGCCTCCCCTCCCCCCCACCGCAATGTTTGTCACAGTTGCCTTCACACGTTTGGCTGTAGAAGCGGCACTGTTGTTGTTACACCTGAGATGGTTTTTTTTTCTTTTTTTCCTTTTTCTGTTTTGACAGAAGTGTTTTTAACTTCAACAACCTTTCAGCTCCAGCTCCAGGCTGCAATTCTCTCCCCCCCCCTTTTTTTTTCTTTTCTGAAAAGCAGCAGAGGGATAACACAAAACATGGATATTAAGAATACTAAGATGATGGTGGGGGTGGTGATGATGATCTCAAGGCAAGATAATCTGCCGGGGTAGATGCCTGCTCCCCAGATCTGCACAGCTTCTCAAGATCCCTACTTTGATCGGGATCTCCTTACAGGGTTTCTTAAACTTGGCAACTTTAAGTCAGTGGACTTCGACTCCCAGAATCCCCCAGCCGGCATGCTTCAAGATGGGAGGGCTTCAACTCCCAGAATCCCCCAGCCAGCCTGCTTTAAGAGGGGTAGATCTCAACTCCCAGAATCCCCCAGCCAGCCTGCTTTAAGAGGGGTGGGTTCAACTCCCAGAATCCCCCAGCCAGCCTGCTTTAAGAGGGATGGACCAACTCCCAGAATTCCCCAGCCAGCATGCTTCAAGATGGGAGGGCTTCAACTCCCAGAATTCCCCAGCCAGCCTGCTTTAAGAGGGGCGGGCTTCAACTCCCAGAATCCCCCAGCCAGCATGCCGTCCACCTATCTAAAGGTTGCTAAAGTTGAGAAACGCTGTGTTAGGCAACACTCTCCATCTGGCGGGCAGCTACAGCTAGTCCTCGTCTTACAACGGTTCATGTAGTGACCGTTCAAAGCGACAAGGGAACTGAAAAAAGTGATCTAAGACCGTTTTTCACGCTGACGCCTCCCCGGGGTCACCTGATCCAAATCCAGACGCTTGGCAACTGACCGGTACCTGTGACGGTGGCAACGTCCCGGGATCGCGCAGTCCCCTTTTGCGACCTCCTGACAAGCAAAGACAATGGGGAAGAAGCCGGATTCATTTAACGACTAAATTACTCCTTGAACGACTGCAGTGGTTCGCTTAAGAACGGTGTTAAAACAGGGCAAACCTTACTTGGTAACTGTCTCGCTTAGCCACAAAAAATAAAATCTGGGCTCCATTTCTGGTCGTAAGTCGAGGACTGCCTGCAGTTGGCAAAACGCTGGCCATCCTTATGGAAGTTGGCTTCTCTCTCCTTGGTGCCATTTGCCCGGCTTTGTGAGGTCTAATCTGCAAATGGCCGACTTGCTAGCTGAACAGTTTTCCCCCCGCGGTGAACAAAACACGGCCGTTTTCTGGATCTCTGTCCAAAATTAAGACTATTCCATTGGAAACCGCAGGAGTTGGAAAGCCCAGCCACCAATGCTGGCTTGGCACGCTGGCTGGCTGGCTGGCTTGTTTGTGGCTGTGTGTCTTGCCTTTGCGTGAAAAGTTTCTGAAGAAAGCCGTGTCCTCTCGAAGGTGGGATTTGGAGACAAAGAGAAGGGGGGGTCTTGTCGCTGCAAAAGGCCTCCTGCGCTTCATTGGCCTCGTTGAGAAGCGGAGTGGAAATGGCACCACCAGGAGATCTGTCGAGTGTTTTCGGCTACTCGCCAGAGAGAGAAAAATCATCATTTCTGGGCGAGCCGAGCTAGAAATGTTCTTTTTCTAACAGCCTTTCCCCACCTCTCAACATACAGCAAACCCAAGAGCTGTGCTCTTTTATCCATTATTCAAACCTCTTGTTAGTCTAAACGTGAGAAATTAGCCCGGTTTTTAAGACTACATCGAAGGATTGAACTAGCTTGGCATTAATATCACATAGATCTTTTTTTGTGTGTGTGTGTGGTCTTTTTACATTTTAGCTTATTTGAATCACCCGCAGGCATTTTTTTTTTTCCCCTGCAACGTCTCTGGTGCATTCCTCTTCTTTTTTTCTTTCTTTCTTTCTTTTTAATTTGCAACGTTTCTCCAACGATATTAAAACCCGCCCGCCCAGACACAAATCTCAAATTGTGCTGGCCGTTTCCTTCTGGATTGTGAGTCAGCAGAAGGAGGCCGTTCCAGAGGGCAAAAGGAAAGAAGGAAAGAAAGAAAGAATTGGAACAGCAATTCACAGACAAAACTTTCTCCCCTTCGGCGAAAGGGGGAATTGTGGTGAAGTGTGTGTGTGTGGGGGGGGGGGGGCTTTGTATGCAAAGGCACAGCACATCCTAATGCGGTTGTCTGGCCCCTGGCCCAAAATTTCTGTTGCTGAGTGGGACGTTTCTTAAGTGGGTTTTGTTCTGTTTTACGACCTTCCTCTCGACACAGTTATAATAATAATAAAGTTGGAAGGGACCTTGGAGGTCATCGAGTCCAACCCCCTGCTCAGGCAGGAAGCCCTACACCATTTCGGACAAATGGCTGTCCAGTCTCTTCTTAAAAACCTCCAGCATTCACCACTTCTGGAGGCAGGTTGTTCCACTGGTTAATTGTTCCAACTGTCAGGAAGTTTCTCCTTAGTTCCAGGTTGCTTCTCTCCTTGATGAGTTTCCATCCGTTGCTTTAGGCACTTTGGAGAAGAGCTTGACTCCCTCTTCTGTGGGGCAGCCCCTGAGATATTGGAAGACTGCGATCATGTCCCCCCTCGTCCTTCTCTTCATTAAAGTAGACATCCCAATTCCAGCAACCGTTCCTTATATGTTTCAGCCTCCAGTCCCCTGATCATCTCTGTTGCTCTTCTCTGCACTCTTTCTAGAGTCTCAACGTCTTTTTTACATCGTGGTGACCAACACTGGAATCAGTATTCCAAGTGTGGCCTTACCAAGGCCTTGTAAAGTGGCATTAACACTTCCCGTGATCTTGATTCTATCCCTCTGTTAATGCAGCCCAGCACTGTGTTGGCTTTTTTGGCAGCTGCAGCACACGGCTGGCTCATATCTAAGGGATCGTCCACTAGGACTCCGAGGTCCCTCTCACAGTTGCTAATAAATCACTGCAGTTTTTTAAATTAGTCACACGGTTGTTAAGTGAATTTGGCTTCCCTCTTGAGTTTGCCTGTCAGGAGCATGACCCCAGGACATGCGACCGTCATAAACACGAACAGGTTGCCAAGCGGGCGAATTTGGATCGCGTGACCACAGGAGACGCTGCAACGGTCGTTAAGTGAGAAAAAGCGTCATAAGTCATTTTTTCGTTGCCGTTGTAACTCTGAACAGTCACTAAACCAACTGGTGTAAGTCGAGGGCTGCCTGTACAGAATCACAAACAAACAAACAAACAAACAAAAAAAGGCATTGCACCCTGGAGGTTTTTTTGTTTTTTTTTTTGCCAAACCTGCGGCGGATTAAACCAAATTGCAAATAAAAATTCAGATTTTTGTTCCGCCCCTGAGTTTTTCTTTCTTTCTTTTTTTAAAAGACTCCATTTGGCACAGGTGCAGGAGAACGCGAAGTGATGGATGGAACAAATCGGGAGATTGGTACTCCAATCTTTTTTTATTTCTCGCTAAGCAGCGGGAAAACATTTTAAAGACTTTGCGCCAACGTGGGAAGCCTAGTTCTGCATTTTTTTTTTCTTACAGGCTGCCTTCAGACGTACCTTTTCTGTCCGAAGAACGACACACGCGCCCTTCAGAAATGCAAACGAAGACGCCAAAAGTCTTTTTTTTGGGGGGGGGCTCCTGGGATAGGAAAACCGACTGCTCTGGACAGTTTTGTGGAGCAGAAGGACCTTGAATTCTCCTGAAGTTTTCGCTTAGACCTAAAGCAATCCCCCCCACCCTTGAGAGGAAGCCTTGATGCCAAACAAATCAGAATTATGGAAGGGAGACCTCAATTATGCCCCCCTGTCCTGCTTGGGTAAGAAATCTCAACTACGGATCATAAATAACCGTCAATAAATAGATTAGGTGGAGGCCGACAGGATGTTCCGCATTGCACACAAAAGGAAACGGTCAGAGGGAAGAAAAGAAACAGGCTTCTTAGGAAAATTGGAAGGGGGGGGGACATTATTGCAGGAGTTTTGCACAAGGGGGGGGTTGGTGGATTCAACAGGGTGACTTAATGAGAAATACAGCACTGTCCCAAAGGTTTTATGTGCTCCGGTCGCAGGAAGAAAGCTGGATAAGGGAACAAAATGATTGTCTGAATGCAGAATCGGAGGTGGATAGGATCCTGGGCCCTTCAACACACACACACACACACACACACACACACACACACACACACACACACACAGAGAGAGAGAGAGAGAGAGAGAGAGAGAGAGAGAGAGAGAGAGATATTTACCTCCAAAAATCCCAATTTAAGAATTCTTGAACCCAGCCAGCAAAGAGGACGCTACATTTCTCAAAGTTAGCCAACTACCTTGCTGAATCGCTTATTCTGGTGGTTTCTTGGTTTTTTGTTTTAAAATTGTATGCACAAAGTAAAGTGGGGGCTATGTTTATTTTTATTTATTGATTTGTCCAATTCATTCCTGTCACAATTGGCAGACTCTTAGCGGCTGACAATAATTAAGCACCGAAATAACAGCATCAAGCCCTGAGGCAGTTTTACACTTGGACCAAAAGCATGTAAAAATAGTAAAAACCTTGACACCGTAAATGTGATCAAACAACCCCGGGCATCCTATTTGCCTTCTAATGCAGCTCATTTCTTTCTTTCTTTCTTTCTTTCTTTCTTTCTTTCTTTCTTTCTTTCTTTCTTTCTTTCTTTCTTTCTTTCTTTCTTTCTTTCTTTCAGCAAAGTCCTAAAATTATCTAATGGCAGATCCGGACCAGAGAGAAAGAGAAGGAAGGGAGGGGAAGAGGAGGAGAGGAGAAAAGTAGGAAGGAAGGAAAAAGAAGGAAAAAATGAAAGGAAGGAAGGGAGAGAGGGAACAAACAAACAAACACACAAACAAACAAGTAAATAAATAAAGGCTGGATCTTATAAGGGGACGAGAGATCTTGCAATGGGCACAGCCTGGCGGGAAAGTCCTTTTGTTGCAGACCATAGGAGCTAATTCGCAGCATCTCCGCATAGGAAAATAATCTAAGTAATTAAACTCAAATCAAGCATTTGGGCCACCCAAGACTGAACAGGTGGGACCAGCAGTCCAGCTTAATACGAAGAGATTTTTTTAGGTGCCTGAAAGGTCAGCTGCTGGAAAGCCAAAGTGGGAATTCGTATCCTCTTGGGTGAATTCCCAGAAAAATCCCTCTTTCTCTGCTGTCGGCAAATAATCCAAACTCTCTCTCTCTCTCTCTCTCTCTCTCTCTCTCTCTCTCTGCTATTCTCTGCTAACCATGGTTTGTATGGCAAACCCCGCCTGTTAGCTTATTCCCCCCCCCACGGATTTCAGCCTGGGTTAGTTCAGGATGAGCCACGCTGTCAGACCTGCCCCAACCCAATCCCTTAGGAGGAAAGGAAGAGCCTCGATTCCCTCAGACCGAAGCAAACGTCTCTTTTACTAAGGGGACTTGGTTGCAGTCAAGTCAGGCTAGATCTAAGCTTTCCCCCCCGCGAAAAAGAGACAGAAGAGACTTGACCCACGCCACGTCCGAATGGCAAACCTTGGCCCGTGCTAGGCAAGAAACCGAGGCCAAGGCCCTTGTCGTCTGCTGGGGAAGAGTCAATTTAGGGGTGGGTGGGAAGAGAAAGGGGGCCAGGTTTCTGAATTGCAACATGCAGCCGCCGCCCCCCCCCCCTTCGCCCGCATTCACCTCCTTCGCTCATTGCCGCTTAAGCCGGCTTCCTATTCACGCTTCTTCTGGGGTCCTCCACAAAATCAATTTCAAAGTGCAAATTGATTCCAAGCTTCCATACAAATCTGGTGTCAGGGCTGGGGGAGGTGTGTGTGTGTGTGTGGAGGGGAGGAAGGGGGGGTCAGAAGGAGCCAGGAGAAATATTGCAAGGGCTGCTCGGCTCGTGGCTAACCAAGAAATTGGAGGCTTTGTAAAGATGCAAAGAGCAGGATTCAAACCACGACACGGGCACGGCGGGGAAAGAGATTGGATTGGATTGGGGGGGGATGGACAGAGGAGATGATGGTTTAATTTGCTCCCCCCCCCGAATGAGACCCTTTAAGCAGAGATGATTGAAATAGCATAGGTGGGGGGGAAGATGTCCACCCAGGCTGCCGTCTTCGGCTTCTGGCATTGCAAATCCTCCATCCAGGTGGGGAGGGAGGGCGGGATAGATGACCTCCAAGGCCCCTTTGCAAATTAAGTTTCCCAGTGGGGGCACAACCATGCCTCCAGGCAGTCCTCGGCTTAGGACCGCAACGGAGCCCACAATTTCCATGGTTAAGTGAGTTTTGCCCCATTGGATGACCTTTCTGGCCACCGTTGTTAAGTGAATCGCTTCGGTTGTTAAATGAGTCACCCGGTTGGTTAAGTGAATCTGGCTTCCCCCCCCCGGTTGACTTTGCTGGTCAGAAGGTCGCAAAAGGGGATCAACGTGACCCCCCCCCCGGGACCGTCATAAATATGAGTCAGTGGCCAAGCGTCTGAATTTTGATGGCGGGAACGGTGCAATGATGGTGAAAGCGTGAAAAACAGTCGCAAGCTGATGTCGTCCTTTCAAATGGTCACTAAATGAAGTTGAGGACTGCCTGTATTCGGGTTGGTCCGACTCGGTTTGCTGTCAAATCTGGGCCCTGGTCCTTCCTGCAGACACGGCCCCGCCAAGGCCCTGGGCTCCAGAACTGGTTCAGCCCTGCTGAGTTAGGGACTTGTTATCTCAGCTACGGTTTAATTAAAGCTTGTTTATCCCCAACCTCTGATCAGCCCATTGGGAGGCAGGGAGATGGATCTGGGATGCTCTGGGGAACCGGAGAGCCTACAAAACAACTCTACGGCTTCTCACCTTTAGTTTTCTATTCTTTCTTTCTTTCTTTCTTTCTTTCTTTCTTTCTTTCTTTCTTTCTTTCTCTCTCTCTTTCTCTCTCTCCTTTCTCTCTTTCTTTCTTTCTCTTTCCTTCCTTCCTCCCTCCCTCCCTCAATCTCTCTCTTTCCTTTCTTTGCTTCTTTTCTTTCTCCTTCCTTCCTTCTTTTTCTTCCTCCCTCCCTCCCTCAGGCTCTTCTTTCTTTCTTTCTTTCTTTCTTTCTTTCTTTCTTTCTTTCTTTCTTTCTTTCTTTCTTTCTTTTTCTTTCTTTCTTTCTTTTTTTCTTTCTTTTTCTTTCTTTCTCTCTCTCTCTCTCTTCTTTCTCTCTCTCTCTCTCTTCTTTCTCTCTCTCTCTCTCTCTCTCTCTCTCTCTCTCTTTCTTTCTCATAGACTCAACTTGCTCACTGGGCAGGATTTGACACATTTGGGGGGGGGGGTTCTGCAGAATCTGGGATTTGTAGAATTCCAGAACATTTGGATACTAACAGACAGACAGACAGACAGACACACACACACACACACACACACACAAACATGGCTCCGCAAACTCAGAAGAGGATCAGAGATGATACAACAGTTTCGTAAACCCCGGCAACAGCTGGGTTTTCATTTTATCTTTTCAATGGGATAACTAAACATATGTTTCGCCACCCAGCTCTTTCTGCTAATGCTATTTTCTCTTGGGGGAAAAAGAGAAAAAAAAGTCTCTCTCCCTCCTTAGGCTGCTTTTATCGCGGGGGTTTTTCAAGCAGAGGCAGCTTAGAGGGACGCCCAGGGCAATCTGCTTCCAAATTGTCGTTTCAGCCTTCACTTCTTATACAAAAGCAACATCAAACTGGCTAAGTAATTGCAAAGCGGGCCCTGCCAGATTATTTTGCTCCAAGATGGGAGTTGAATAACTAACGTCTTTAAAAGTAACTAGATCAGGGTTTCTCCACCCTGGCTGTTTTAAGAGAGGTGGGCTTCAACTCCCAGAATCCCTCAGCCGGCCTGCTTTAAGAGGGGTGGGCTTCAGCTCCCAGAATTCCCCAGCCAGACTGCTTTACATGGGTGGACTTCAACTCCCAGAATTCCCCAGCCAGCCTGCTTTAAGGGCTAGTTTACTATAGCTAACTTTTTCCAGTCAGCTGGGCATCCCTCTCTCAAGAGTTACCTTCTTGCAAAGGAGAGGGGTCTTCTCCAAAGAAAGACCTTCTCCACTAACCCCTCCAGCAGCCTAAATGGACACACACACACAACCACACACACAGAGAGACAAAACACCCGTCTACCCACCCCGCAATCCCTTTCTCAGTCACTTCTAGGAAATCGGAGAATGCCCCCGTACTGCGGTAGGCTCCACTGAGAGCCATTTTCATAAAACCCCTTCAGCAAATCTGCTCCAGAGATGTTTAGCTGCCTTGTAATATTCATGAGGGGAGATTAAATATTGAGATTTATGCCAATAATAATAATAATAAATATATATATATATTAAAGCAGCCGAGGGGTTGTGTGTGACGAGGGGTGTGTGTCAGTGTTGTTAAACCAGCACAGGGATGTGCTGGGCTGTTGCTAACAGGCGGGGAGAGCCATACGGAGCGATGACAAACGGCTTCCGCAACCAGAGGTCTCCTGTGCCACGTACAGAGAGCCGATCTCTGGGCCTCATCCCGATTTTACAGGCCGTCCTCAGTTTACAACCTTTCCTTCGTGACCGTTCAAAGTTACCACGGCACTTAGGCTCGTCTTGTACACGTAACGACCGTTCGCAGCATCGCCCCCCCCCCCCCCAAGATCACGGGATCGAAATCCGAACATTTGACAAGGGACTCCTATTTATGACGGGCGCAGTGTGTGTGTGTGTGTCACGTGGATCCCCTTTTGTGACCTTCCGGCGAGCAAAGTCGACGGGGAAGCTGGCTTCTCAGGCAGAATTGGCAGGGCTACATTTAGCTCCCGGATGATCCCGTGGGGCTGGATTGCATCACCTGGATTGCGTCCCCTCCGTGGCTTTGCTGCCTTCCTTCGGGGCGAGGACGCAGTCTGCCAGCCTCTCACACACACACCCCATCGCCCCAAGAGACCCCCCCCTCCAAGCCAGGTACAACCACAGCCTGCCCCTCCCTGCCTCCCCCAGGCCTTGCAAACCAGGCATTTTGAATGGCTCTGAAAAGGGGACCAGCCGGGGAGGGCGAAATTCATTCCCCTGGTTTTCCAAGGAAGGGATGCTTTTTTTTTTTTTTTTTGCCCCGGCCCTGCTCTCAGCATCCCCCTGGGGGCAGAGGGCAGCCTGGAGACACACACACACACACACACACACACACACACACAGAGAGAGAGAGAGAGAGAGAAATCCCAATTGCACATCCTTCTCCTTATAATTTCTCTCAGGCTGCCTCTTGCATTGTGTAATGTGGGGGGGGGGAAGCTTCAAGGTTTCATCATCAGGGTCCCCCCCCATTCGCTCTTAGACCCGCAGAAGCAGAAAGCATGGCTTGCATTCCTTGTAACACCTTTCAGAAGGATGCAAGGATTCAGGTGTGGGGGGGGGAGATTTCTCCTCCCCTTCCCCCTTTTTCCAACGACTCCCAGCGGGCCTGGGGGGCGGGGGGGAGTGGGGCGAGGTGGGGAGGTGGAAAGCAATTTCCAACATTTCTATCTGACCCAGCAGATCCGGATGCAGCTTTCTGGAATAAGGGAAGAGGACCAGTCGGAAGCCTGAAAAGCCAATTTGCGGAAGGATTTTGGACCGATCTGCTTTCAGACTAGGCTGTGCAGCTTCTCTCTCCTGCAGAGGGGAGGAAGGGAGGGAGGAAGGAAGGAAGGAAAAGAAAGAAAGAGGGATGGAAATAAAAGAGAAAGGGAAGAAGGAAGGGAGGGAGGGAGGAAGAGAAAGAGAGGGAGGAAGGAAGGAAAAGAAAGAGAGAAAGAGAGGTGGAAATAAAAGAGAAAGGGAAGAAGGAAGGGAGGAAGAGAAAGGGAGGGAAGGAGGAAAGAAGGAAGAGAGGAGGGAGGGTGGAAGGAAGGAAAAGAAAGAGAAAGAGGGATGGAAATAAAAGAGAAAGGGAAGAAAGAAGGGTAGAAGAGAAAGAGGGAGGGAAGGAGGAAGAAAGAGGAGGGAGAAAGAAAGGAAGGAAAAGAGGAATGGAAATAAAAAAGAAAAGGAAGAAGGAACGGAGGAAGAGAAAGAGGGAAGGAAGCAGAAAAGGAAGAAAGGAGGGAGGGAGGGAGGGAGAGAGAGAAAGAATGGAGAAAGGAAAAGAGAGGGAGGAAGGGAAGAAGGAAGGAAAGAAAGAGGGAAGGAAGGAGAGAGGGAAGGAAAGGGAGAAGGAAAGAAGAGAAAAGAAGGAAGGAAGGAAGGAAGGAAGGAAGGAAGGAAGGAAGGAAGGAAGGAAGGAAGGAAGGACTTCAACCTCAATGAAAAACAGATCAGGCAATTCCAGACTCCGGATCTGACCATCTGTTTGCCAAAATCCAGATTCCCTTCCTGGATTTTCCCTCCCCCCAAATCTCAGCTTCCGCCTCCTCTGATCTCTTTTCCAGATCCAAAGCACCTTTCCTGGCTTTTAGCTTCCCTTCGGCTTCCACCACGGGGCTGGCACTTCGGATTCGCCCTGAATTTTTTCCCAAAGAGAAAGAGATTTCCTCCGGAGAGGCTGGTGAGAGCCGCGGGGGACGCTCCCATGCCAAGGTGCGCGCGCATGAGCACGGAGGCCCTCCACGGCTCACACGCGCCGGTGCCGGTGCCGGTGCCAGGGCAGGCCTCGAACGATCGATAAGGTTTCTCCTCTGGACACATTTCCACCGCAAGAACAGCTGCCTTTCAGTCGGAGGCAGAAACCTTGCCGAGAAAAAGAGCTTTTGGCGCATTGTAGCCAGAGGTTAAAACCAGCAAAACGCTATTTATTGGCGGATTGATCTCGGCCTGGCTGACCAAATTAATGTGCAAGATAAATGTGCAAATTAATGTGCAAATTAATGTGCAAGATGAAAAACACACACAACTGAAGACCAAAGAGTTCCCACAAAATGAAAAACCACAGTCTGCAGGATATGCCACGTTCTGTGACTCGGCCACAGCTAACTCAGCTCTGATATATTTTACCTATTAAATACCTATACTGAACGTGACCTTCCCAATGGCTTGGGGTCCTATTTTGGTCATAAATTGAGGACTACCTACATCAGGGGTCTTCAAACTGGGCCCTTTGATGACTTGTGGACTTCAGCTCCCAGAATTCCTCAACGAGAGGGTTTATTTACTTTCCCAAGTTCAGAATTTGCGAGTTTGGCCTCCAGTTCCTCGTCCCTCTCTAAAATCCAGAATTTAGACTCTCATCGCTGGAAGCTTTCCAGAAGAGGCATCTGTCAGAAATGATGTAGGCAGGATCCCCTGCTTGGGTTGGGGGGGGGGTTGGTCTAGATGACCTACAACGTCCCTTCCAATCCTGTTGAACTATTCTGAATCCCTTTCTTCCTTTTTTTTTTTAATCCCTTCGACGGACTTGGCTTCCAACCAGCCGCTAATAAAAAGGCCCATCTAGATTCATTAGTTAATTTTCCCGTGTTCACCTAGGAATGGGGCTCGGAGAGTGATTTTCCGTCTCTGACAAGATGGTTAAAAGGAAATCTATTTGGGAGCCTTGATTATTTATTTAGTTTTTTTTTTCTTTTTAAGCGGCGAAGATTCCCCGATGTTCTTCTTTGCCCTGAGCAAATTTCCGGGTCTACATTTTAGAGTCAATTTCTGAGAGGTGACTTTTCTCTCTAACTTCTCTTTTTTTTTTAGGGGAAAAAAATAAAATAAAACTGGGTAAAGGATCATAATGATGTGGCCAAGGGTGTATAGGTAGTCCTCAGCTTACGACCACAATTGAGCCCAACATTTCTGGTCACTAAATGAACCGGTATAAGTTGAGGCCTATCCGTATTTTGTCTTTTCCAGGGACTCCAGTTCCAGTTTCCAGTTTCTGCTGATCTACTTGGAGCAATGACCTGTCTGTAACCCTTGGCAGTCATATCCCATGGGACAGTTAACGCCGATGTGAATGGATCGTCCTTATTTTTATTCTGTCCTTTTTATTTCCCTTTCTTTTAGCTAAAATACTTTTAGTATATTTTAAGTATTTAAGAATGTATTGGAAATAGGGGTAGTCCTTGACTTACTGGCATTTTTCAGTGTCGTTGTAACTTTGAACTGTTGTAAGTTGAGGACTACCTGCACAGTCCATTTTTTTCTCTGGGCCACCCCGCCTTCTCTGCAGAACCAGGAGGAGTCAAGCTTCATTTTAATTTTAGCCACAATAACAAATATATATATATAAACGAGGTCCCACTCATCATCTTCAGGCTGGGGTCTTCGGCTTTACAACGCTAAAGCTCAGGATGTTACAACACAGCCAACCACCCAGGATGTTGCTACACAAAACTCAGGATATCACTACACTAGATCTCAGGATGTAATCACACAACCCATTACCCAGGTCGTTATAACACAAAAGACTAATGGGCACACAGCCAGCACAACTACTCAGGATGAAACAGCTGAACAATCCACAAACAATAGCTCCCACACAGCCAACCAATCCACCTACAGCAACTACGCCAGCACTCCACACACCCCCACTAATATTTATAGAGAGACGGCAGCTCCGATCACACTTTGCTCGCACAAGCACGAAGCCAAAGACCCCAGCCTGAAGATGATGAGTGGGACCTCATCGAAACGTCGCCAAGATACTCTCAATCTTACACGGGAAAAGACCCGAATACGCCAAGACCTGCATATGTATGTGTGTGTGTGTCCTTAATAGTATTAAAAACATGAATCCCGGGTATACACATAATGTGAAATAAAATAAGGTGATCACCAGGATAAAATCATAAACACAAATGTTTAATCTACAAAACCAAGCTTTCGTCGGCCACACTACCGACATCGTCAGGGTATAAAATGCTGGATCCAGCCACATAAAAACGAACTCCCGGATCCAGCATTTTATACCCTGACGATGTCGGTAGTGTGGCCGACGAAAGCTTGGTTTTGTAGATTAAACATTTGTGTTTATGATTTTATCCTGGTGATCACCTTATTTTATTTCTCACACACACACACACACACACACGCACACACACACACACATATATATTGTCGTATCTGGATGCGAACGGTACAAAACTGCACTTGGGAATTCGGGGTGAACCTGCCCAGATTTTAAGCCAAGTTTGGGAATTTGGACAAGGAAGGACACGAGTGTTGAAAAGTTGGGAGAACCTCTCTATACAAATACATGTGTGTACACACCCACACCCACACCCACACCAGTGGCCTAGTGTTCGTAGAAGGAGACAGAGAAAGGCCACTGCTTTTTCAGACGCGGTCTCCCAGCCTTTAAGTTCAATCAGATTTCTGCTGGGCTCTGGAAAAAAATCAAGCTTTCATAACGGGCTCAGACACAATGCAGCTCATTCATTGCGGCCACAGTCATTTCCTTTATTACAAAAGGGATGCGTTTCTGTCGCATCGCCACTCGTCGCCTCCCAATATGCAAGCCCAGGAAGACCGTCTCATTCAGGACAGAGAATAGACCGTGGGAAGGCCTGGGAACCTCCGGGCTCGGCCCGAGGGCGGGATGGATCAGAGCTGGCCTGCCGAAAAAAAATCTCTTCCAGGAATCTGGTGGGTGCCAGCCAGCCGGGCAGGAAGGGTGGGTGAGGCCTTGGCATTTGGAAAAGAGGAAAAAGCAAACTCCGAAGGGATAGGAGAGAATGTTTCTAGCTCAGGGTTGACATGAGGGGTCCTTAATGCTCTCTGAGCTGGGTGGCTTTCTGGCAGACGTTTCATGACCCAACTAGGTAACATCATCAGTGCTAGAAGGGAGGGGTGTTTGTGGAGAGGAGGAGGAGGAGGAGGAGGAGGAGGAGGAGGAGGAGGAGGAGGAGGATTGTGCGGTCCTTGGTGCTCTCTGAGCTTGATTGTTCTCTTGCAGACGTTTCATGACCCAACTAGAGAACTAGTGCTAGAAGGGTCATTTGCAGCAAAGCCCCTCCTTTCTAGCACTGATGATGTTACCTAGTTGGGTCATGAAACGTCTGCAAGAAAACAGCCAAGCTCAGAGAGCACCAAGGATCCCACAATCCTCCTCTCCACAAAGAAGAGGGAGTCAAGCTATTCTCCAAAGCGCCGGAAGGCAGGACAAGAAGCAACGGATGGAAACTGATCAAGGAGAGAAGCAACCTAGAACTAAGGAGAAACTTCCTGACAGCGAGGACAATTAACCAGTGGAACAACCTGCCTCTAGAAGTTGTGGGTGCTCCAACACTGGAGGTTTTTAAGAAGAGACCGGACGGCCATTTGTCTGAAATGGGATAGGATTTCCTGCCTGAGCAGGGGGTTGGACTAGATGACCTCCAAGGTCCCTTCCAACTTTATTATTATTATTAAGCTTATTATTATCATTCTAGTACTGATGAGGTTACCTAGTTGAGTCATGAAGCATCTGCAAGAGAACAACCCAGCTCAGAGAGCAGCCCCCCCCCTCCTCCTCCTCTCCACAGCCCCTACCCTTCTAGCACTGATGACGTTACCTAGTTGGGTCATGAAACGTCTGCAAGAGAACAACCCAGCTCAGGGAGCACCCAGGACCCCTCAAAAGCCCCTCAGCTTTGCTTCCAGCCAGCCACCCTTCTCCATCGTGGTCGCAAAAAAAAAAAAAAACAGATCACAAGAGTTGGGAAAGGCGTGGGATGACATCGCCAACCCGTTTGTGCTTTTCACGGACGACAACAGGGCTTTGCCCCTGGGGTGTTTTTTTTCAGTCGTCCCTGTCTAACCTCTGGTTCTGGGGGAGCAGGGCAGGGAGCTGGGAAGTGGGGAGACAGGATAGGGGCAGGGTTTTTTTGTCCCCCCCTCTCCATTTTTGACAATGTCTACTGATTGTTCACTGCCGTGAACTTCAGCATACAATCCCTCTTTTCTTTTTTTTGGGGGGGGGTGACAAAGCTAAGGGGGGGGACCCTGGCTGTCTGAAAGGCTTGGAGGAAGTGTCAACAGGATCCCCATTCATGTCTCCAGCCCCCCCCCAGTCAAAAGAGGCGCCTTTCCCAGAGTTCATTGGAGGTTAGGATGAATCCTTTCCTTGTCCCAGCTGCTTCAAGCAGTTGAGTGGACATGGGGGTGGGGTGGGGGGGGGCTATTCCTTTGCCAGACCAGAGTCCATTGCAGGGGTCACCTCGAGATGTTCCCAGATATTAAAGAAACCCAGTTCTGGCCCGTGCTTCACTCCTTGTAGGATCAAACCCAGATTCGTTCAGATGCCTTTAGTTCAAGTTTCTCAATCCCTGCATCTTAAAAATAATAATAATAATAATAATAATAATAATAATAATAATAATAATAATAATAATAATAATAATAATAATAATAATAATAATAAAGGTGGAAGGGACCTTGGAGGTCATCTAGTCCAACCCCCTGCTCAGGCAGGAAACCCTACACCATTTCGGACAAATGGCTGTCCAGCCTCTTCTTAAAAACTTCCAGTGTTGGAGCATTCACCGCTTCTGGTGGCAGGTTGTTCCACTGGCTAATTGTTCTAACTGTCAGGAAGTTTCTCCTTAGTTCCAGGTTGCTTCTCTCCTTGATTAGTTTCCATCCGTTGCTTCTTGTCCTGCCTTCCGGCGCTTCGGAGAATAGCTTGACTCCCTCTTCTTTGGGGCAGCCCCTGAGATATTGGAACGCTGCTATCCTGTCCCCCCTCGTCCTTCTCTTCATTAAACTAGACATCCCCAATTCCAGCAACCATTCCTTTAAAAAGTCTGGACTACGACTCCCAGAATTCCCCAGGCAGCAGGCTGGCTGGGGAATTCTGGGAGTGGAAATCCAGACCTCTTAAAAGTGGCTGAGGTTGAAAAACTCTGCTCTAACCGGTAGGCTGGACTACAAGGACAAAAGTCTGGAGTTACAAAACTCCCAGAATGCCCCAGGGAATGGCGGCTAGGGAATTCTGGGAGTTGAAGTCCAGACCTCTTAAAAGTTGCCGAGGCTGAGGAACTCAGCTCTAACCGGCAAACAGGGCAGCCTGCTTGGTTTTTTTTATTAATGCCAGTGCGTTTTTTAATTAGACGTTTTGAGGGAACGTGATGAATTAGAACGCTCAATTAGAAAGGGAAGGAAGTGGAAGAACAGGACGAATGAATACACGCAAATGAGTAAATAAGGGATTTACCATGGAACCAGAGAGTATAATTTGCCAGGATAGCGTGAATGGATTGGAATAACTGAATATATGATATAACACTTCAGCCTAGAGCAGTGTAAGCGAGGCATAAATATCAGGACCACGGTCAGCGCAGTATAAACCATCATGTGCGTGCCTGGCTGAGGAATTCTGGGAGTTGAAGTCCACAGGTCATCAAAGGGCCAGGTTTGAAGACCCCTGGTCTATCCAGAGGACCTTCCGTTGGCTTTCCGGGCCGCGTAGTTTCTGGCCGAGGGTTACAATTTGAGGAAGAAGTGGGATTGTCGGAAAACGAAGCAACAGGGAGCAGGCAGGACAAGAAGCAACGGATGGAAAGTGATCAAGGAGAGACGCAACCTAGAACTAAGGAGAAACTTCCTGACAGTGAGAACAATTAACTAGTGGAACTCCTTGCCTCCAGAAGCGGTGAATGCTCCAACACTGGAAGTTTTTTAAGAAGAGACTGGACGGCCATTTGTCCGAAATGGGATAGGATTTCCTGCCTGAGCAGGGAGTTGGACTAGATGACCTCCAAGGACCCTTCCAACTTTATTATTATTATTATTATTATTGTTGTTGTTAATTATTATTATTATTTGCAATTAAATTTTTAAAAGGCAAAGGAGACACCCCAACCGAAAAGAGATTCTTGAACGAAACTCTCAACTTGTGTCTGGGTAGCATCCGCGGCCCTGCCATGGCCGTGGCCCCCTCCGTGATTTAGATGAATAATTGAAACCCTCCGATACATTTATTATCCCTTTAGTGCCAAAGTGGCACAGAAAGACTGGTGGTAATTGAAAAATAGAACACAAATCTCCCGCTGAAAGGCCTGTTTCTTATCGCAGAGTAAACATGTCAGGCCTAATAAACAAGAGCGAGAGAGGCGAGAGGGGCACCCAGGCCTGGCCGTTGATTTTTTTACGGCTGGTTTAGAACCCAGGTTCCGGTTCGCCTAGGTAGGAGAAGAAGGTCCAGTATCGTGCGGTGGGGTTTTTTTGTTTTTTGTTTTAAAAAGGTTTCAGGGGATGGGGAGCTATCATCATAATCATATTAATTTTTTTAAAAAAGGAAGGTTCCCTCCCTCCCTCCCAGGCTTCTATTGATCCGATAAAACTTCATTTTCTTTGTTTAGTGTTTTTTTTTTCCCCAATTGGCTAGAAAGCGGTTTGGTGCAAAGTGAGATTTTTGGCAAGGATTGCAAAACTGGCCTTTGTTGAAGCTTGGCAGGGCTTCGCTGCCTCCTGGGTGAGCCGGGCGCGCAGTAGGCGCACAAACCACTTTGCAGGATGAGTGGTGGATGGGCAACGGACAGGGGGCGATGGGGGGGGGTTGTGATAAGACCCCCAAGAGAGGGGGTCCTGCTTAAGTGAGTTTTGCCCCCAACGCTTGCCACCGTTTTTAAGGGAATCACGACAGATATTAAGTTAGTGAACACAATTGTTAAGTGAATCCGACTTCCCCTTTTTGACTTTGCTTGTCTGAAGGTCGCAAAAGAGGATCACGCGACCGTCATAAATACGAGTCAGTTGCCGAGCACCTGAATGTCGATCGCACAACCCCAGGGATGCTGCAACGGCCATAAAGGTGAAAAACGGTCCTAAGTCCCTTTTTTCAGTGCCGTTGTAACTTCGAACGGTCACTAAACGAACGGCCGTAAGTTGAGATGGCTGCAATTTGCCCCAGGGGTTATCACCTGGGGTGGCTCTACAGATCATCCCGCCCATGAGTTACACTTCAGACGGAACGATTTATTCCTGCACGGGGGCAAAAAAATGGGAGCAGAATTTCCGTCACTAAACGAGGCAGTGGACAAGCGAGTGGTGCTTGTTTTTGCCCTAAAGCAAATCGCTCCAGTTATTAAGTGAATCACACGGTCGCTAAGCGAATCCAGCTTCCCCCGTTGACTCTGAATGTGGGAAGCTGGCGGGAAAGGTCGCAAATGGTGATGCTGGGATGCTTTAATTGTCATAAACAGATGCTGGTCTGAATTTTGAACATATGACTGTGGGCATCCCACAGCGGTCGTAAGTGTGGAAAATGATCATAAATCGTTTTTTTCAGTGCCGTTGTAACTTCGGGGTGTGTGTGTGTGTCACTAAACGAACTGTCGTAATTCAAGGACTACTTGTAGATGGCTGCAGGCACTTGATTTGGAAAACACAAAGAGAGGGGGAAATACTCCTCTGTGTTATAAGGAACACTTTGGGTGAAGGCAGGGGCGTGATTGTGGCTGACAGCTTGCCTTTTGGGAAACACACCACCCCCGAAAGGGTTGGCTTATCACTGAAGTGGAAGGGACTCCAAGGATCATCTAGTCCACCCCTTCGCTCAAAAAAAAAATCATTTAAACCAGGGGGTCTCCAGACTTGGCAACTATAAGACTGTGGAGATTCTCCACCATCTAGGCCAGGGGTAGGCAACCTTGGCTCTTTTATGACTGGTGGACTTCAACTCCCAGAATTCCTGAGCCAGCATGAGGGAAACTTTAGCCCCTTCATGACTGGTGGACTTCAACTCCCAGAATTCCTGAGCCAGCATGGCTCAGCTTGGAAACCTCTCCCTTTCCCCTCAGCATGACTGGCTCAGGAATTCTGGGAGTTGAAGTCCACCGGTCATAAAAGAGCCAAGGTTGCCTACCCCCTGATCTAGGCCATGGTTGTTCCAAAGATGGTTTTTCAAAAGGCAGCTGGACTTTCTTAATTGTTGTTTCCCCCCCCCCCTTTTTTTTCCGTTCTCATCCAAGACGCTTCTTCAGTTCTGACTCAGTTCAATCAGAACCGAAGAAGCTTCTTAGATGAGCAGCGAAACGCCTTCAAGGAAGAAGAAAAAAAAAACAACTCGGAAAGTCCATTTGCCTTCTGAAGAGCACCTCTTGGTTTAAGACTTGTGGAACTTCAACTCCCAGAATTCCCCAGCTTTGGAGAGCCCTGGTTTAAACCACCCAGGAGGGGAGGGGTGGCTGTCCTGTCTCTTTTGAAAAACCTTCAGAGGTTAGCGGGATGCAGGAAGCGTGCAGAACCGAGCATTTTTGCTGGCACAGCCCTTCAGGTCCACTTTCATCAATCGTTTTTTGTTTTTTGTTTTGAACTGCTGATCTTTTCTTGGCACAAACCATCTGAAGGGGAGGGGGCGGCCACACCGATAAACATTGCGAGGTTAAATCGACAACAATAACAACAACAACAAAAACCGAGGGAAGATTGGAAAGGCGAGGAAGTGACGGAGGGAGAAATTGCAATGGTATGTGGGAAAGGCCTTCGGGGAGGGATGAAAAGATGCAAAGGGACAGTCGGATAAAAGGCGGCTAAGCCCTCAGTCGCACGGAGACGGCGGGAGACTTGTACTTTCAGAGGTGCAAGATTCTCTTATTGTAGCTTTAGAATAAAGTAGGATTCGCTTATCCGGCTGTGTTTCCTGTTGGGTCAACCCAACCAGGCTGACAGAGACCAAACCACTGGAGGAAGTTTACTGGGGGACGGTGGGGGGAAGATGCTTCCCCCCACCCCTTATAGACCTGTTCCCTGCTTGTTCTGCAACATTCATATAAGCCTTTAATCATGTCTCTTCCTCAACGGCAGCACCAATCACACTTAGGTGGCAACTTCTGCAGATTTCTGGAGGCCACGCACATAAAATGCTCCTTTATCTAAAAGACCCCCGCCTGAGAAACACCCCCCCACCATACAAAATGCCTGTGACCTCCTCAAATAGCCCCCAGGGTGATCAAAGGTTTCCATCACCCTATCCTATCCTATTCTATCCTATCCTATCCTATCCTATCCCAGGGGTAGGCAACTTTGGCTCTTTTATGGCTGGCTGACTCAGGAATTCTGGGAGTTGAAGTCCACGAGTCATAAAAGAGCCAAGGTTGCCTACCCCTGTCCTATCCTATCCTATCCTTCCCTTTCTCTTTTCCTTTCTCTTTTCTCTCCTTCTTTCTTTCCCTTTCCCTTTCTTTTCCCTTCCTTCCTTCCTTCCTTCCTTCCTTCCTTCCTTCCTCTCTCTCTCTCCTTTTTCCTTCCCTTTCCTTTCCTTCCCTTTCCTTCTTTCCTTCCCTTTCTCCTGTGAAATGGGCATATTTAAACTTAAGCTTGTATATTGCGTGACCTCTGTACGCTAAATAAATAAAATGAAACAGGCACAGAAGATTGATTGCAACGACAGGATTTAAAATCCAGCTTTTTTTTGTACCTTACCTTGGATGTAATGCTTTTTTTTTTCTTTTTCTTTTTTTCTTTTTTAAAAAGGAAACTATCCTTTGACATCTTGTGTAAGCAGCTTTTGGGGAATCAGGAAGAAGAAGCCTGTGGAAGCTTCTCTGATTGACAGCTTGTTGTTTTCTTCATTAGCTCAGCTCGACAGAGATTTATGGGGGTTTTTTTTTTTAACGAATAGACCAGTTCCGAGGTCCAGCTTTTTAACACCACACCGAGATTTATGGCACTTAGTCGCAGGAGAGTGCATTAGCGGGAAGGGCATCACTCTCTTCCAGCCCCCCCCCCCAAGCAAAACGCTCGGTCTCTTTCTTCCTCTCTCTTTAATTTGATTGCAAAACAACTTTTAAAGGCTGGGAAATAAAATAAAAAAAACCAAAGTAATGGACTGAAATTGTACTTCTGGACAAGGACACCAGCGAAGTGGCAGCCGAACAAACGGTACGGGTGGAAAGGGAAGACGAGGAGGAGGAGGAGGAGGAGGAGGAAGAGGAGGAGGAGAAGGAGAAGGAGAAGAAGAAGAAGAAGAAGAAGAAGGAGGAGGAGGAGGAGGAGGAGGAGGAGGAGGAGGAGGAGGAGGAGGAGGGAGAAAAGAAGGAGCTGTCAAGCTAAATCTCAAGTCTATCAGCCAATCTTGGCTTTGAACATCGGAAATGAGAGAATTTGCCCCGTCCAATCTCAGAAATGGGGGGGGGCGCACAAAGACACGGCCGAGCTTTCGTTTGTATATTAAATTTGGAGAGGTTGATGAATGCCTTTTCCTGAAAGACCCAGCCCCGTAAATGAAATTTTTAAAAAAAAAGGCTTTACAAAAATTGCAAGGCTGTACGGGTGGGGTTGGCGTAAGACACGTACTTCGGATTTTTATTATGATTATTTTTTGAATTTCAGCCGTGGATAAAATGACGTAGCTGAAAGAAAGGGATATGCACCGTCCAGCATTACTGCTAGGAAGGTGCACTGCGTATCAGCCGTCAGAAGCTTTGCGTGCAGGCTACAGGTAATCCCCGACTTACGGGCGCTCTTTAAAGACGGTTTGAAGTGACGTTCGTGCTGGAAAAAGTGACCTAGGATCGATCCTTAGACCAAGGGTCTGCAACCTTGACAACTTTAAGACTTGTGGACATTTCATGACCCAGCTAGGCAACATCATCAGTGCTAGAAGGCAGTGGATTAGGAGGAGGAGGAGGAGGAGGAGGAGGAGGAAGAGAAGGAGGGGGAGGAGGAGGAGGAGGAGGAAGAGAAAGAGGAGGAGGAGGAGGAGGAGAAGGAAGAGGAGGAGAAGAAGAAGGAGGAGAAGGAGAAGAAGAAGGAGAGGGAGGAGGAAGAGGAGGAGGAGAAAGAAAGAGAAGTAGGAGGAGGAGAAGGAGAAGAAGGAGAGGGAGGAGGAAGAGGAGGAGGAGAAAGAGAAAGAGAAGGAGAAGGAGGAGGAGGAGGAGGAGGAGGAGGAGGAAGAAGACTATGGGTTCCTTGGTGCTATCTGAACTGGGTGGTTTTCTGGCAGACGTTTCATGACCCAACTAAGCAACATCATCAGTGCTAGAAGGGAGTGGGGTTTGTGGAGAGGAGGCAGAGGAGGAGGAGGAAGACGCCTGGGGGGGGCCCTTGGTGCTCTCTGAGCTGGATGATTTTCTGGCAGACCTTTCATGGCCTAACTGGGTAACATCACAACTTGCAGCAACGAAGGGGCTGTTTTCAATTCTGCAAATCCCCCCCCCCCCCCCCCCCCCCCCCCCCGTAATAAAGAGTGCAGCTCAGCCCTTGCTCAGCCAAAATATTTGCAAAGGCGAGCTTGGAAATCCAGCCTTGCCAGCAGGAAAATTGCAAAGAGATGAAGGGCTCCAGCAAACAAAGCCCCCCCCCTTCCTCAAGGCTGCCCCCTCCCAGCAACCTCGTTGCCAGCATTAATGGGTCTCTTATTTATGTCTGAACCCCGGTGATCCCATTCGGTTTCTCTCCTTATAGCCCCGAACTTGTCGACTCTTTTTTTGCAGGTTGATAAACAAGACCCAACCCCGGGGGCGATTTATTCTCCCGTCCATTAACCTGTGCCCCCCCCCAGCTCGCAAATAAACCCTGAAGCTGCAGACTTAGCAATGATCCTCCTTTCGCCCCTCCCCTTTCCCAGCCCCTCCCCAGCTAGGCAGGATTGCCTACGGGGAGGAAAAGGCAGAGATTGGCACAGCGGGAGCTGGCTAAAGAGGCTTCCCCTTCTGCCTTTCCCCTTGGTTAGCCCACTTGGAAGGAATTGTTTTGCTAAGCATGTAGTCCTCAAGGTTTTGGATGAAGAGGCTGGGATTTAGCCAGCTGTGCTGACTGGTGGAAACCTCAGTCCTTGACTGAGTCACCTTGGGGTGAAATGGGTGACAAACAGATTTGAAAGAAAGAAAGAAAGAAAGAAAGAAAGAAAGAAAGAAAGAAAGAAAGAAAGAAAGAAAGAAAGAAAGAAAGAAAGAAAGAAAGAAAGAAAGACTGAGGGAGGGAGGGAGGGAGGGAGGGAGGGAGAAAAAGAAGGAAGGAGAAAGAAAAGAAAGAGAAAGAAGAAGGAAGGAAGGAAGGAAGGAAGAGAGAGACTGAGGGAGGGAGGAAGAAAAAGAAGGAAGGAAGGAAGGAAAGAGAAAGGAAGGAAGGAAGGAAGGAAGGAAGAGACTGAGGGAGGGAGGGAGGAAGAAAAAGAAGGAAGGAAGGAAGGAAGGAAGGAAGGAAGGAAGGAAAGAGAAAGAGAAAGGAAGGAAGGAAGGAAAAGAAAGAAAGAAAGAAAGAGAAAGAAAGAAAGAAAGAAAGAAAGAAAGAGAAAGAGTGAGGGAGGAAGGAAGGAGGGAGGAAGAAAAAGAAGGAAAAAGAAAAGAAAGAGAGAAAGAGAGAGAGACTGAGGGAGGGAGGGAGGGAGGGAAGAAGAAAAAGAAGGAAGGAAAAAGAAAAGAAAGAAAGAAAGAAAGAAAGAGAGAGAGAGAGAGAGAGACTGAGGGAGGGAGGGAGGGAAGGAGGGAGGAAGAAAAAGGAAGGAAGGAAAGAGAAAGAAAGAAAGAACAAAAAAGGAGGGAGGGAGGAAGGAAGGAGATAAACAAACCCCAAAGAAAAAAACCACCAGAGGGATGGAAATCAATGTCTGCCTCTCGGAGAGGACCTGCACAGCTCTCCCCACCCGCCTGAGATGTGACCAGACTCACTTAAAACCTGGTTAAGATTGATGCCACCGGAAACAGCAATCCTGACAACCGGGAGCCTCTTTCGAAATGACTCCCAAAGGAGCTAAAAATAGCTCTCCTGAAAAATGCTCCTGTCGAAGCACATCTGGACCCAGGCACCCTCCAGATGTTGCCTGAACACCTGGAAGCTAAGCGACCCTAAGCTTGGCTTCGGGAAGAGTGTTGCGTTTCTGAAGGAATGGGGGGGGAGGGCAAACGTGTGTGTGTGTGTGTGTGTGTGTGTGTGTGTAGTCTGGGCAGCCGATTAAAAAGAAAGAAAAACGGCTTGCAAAAGGCAGCTGAGTTTACTTTTGCAAACAAAGCAGCCGTTGCCGAAAACGAAACGTCATAAGCAGGGAGGTCGAGAAAGACTTAGTGCCGTGAAAAGTCTGTCGCCATAGGTAGTCCTCCACTTACGACCACCGTTGGGGGGGGGCAGAGTTTCCATTGCTCAAGAAGGCAGTCGTTCAATGAGTCACGTTTAATTTGATGACCTTTTGTTTTTTTTTTTTGCCCCGGCTGTTCAGCGAATCGCTATAGTTGTTAAGTGAATCACGTGGTCGTTAAATGAACCCGAGTTTCCTTGTCGGAAGCCGGCTGGGAAGGCAGCAAATGGGGAATCAGGTGACCTCAAGATGCTGCAACCGCCGTAGATCCGTGCCAAGCCTGTGAATTTTGCTCACATGACCCTGAGGATGCTGCAGGGGTCTAAGGCAGGGGTCTGCAACCTTGACAACTTTAAAGACTTGTGGACTTCAGCTCCCAGAATTCCTCAGCCAGCTATGCTGAGTTGGGTCATGAAATGTCTTCCAAAAAACCACCAAGCTCAGAGAGCAGCAAGGACCCCACAGTTGTTGTTGTTGTTGTTGCAAGGACCCCCCAGTTTTTGCTTGCAGGCAAGTATTATTCCCCCCCCCNAGAAGAAGAAGAAGAAGAAGAAGAAGAAGAAGAAGAAGAAGAAGAAGAAGAAGAAGAAGAAGAAGAAGAAGAAGAAGAAGAAGAAGAAGAAGAAGAAGAAGAAGAAGAAGAAGAAGAAGAAGAAGAAGAAGAAGAAGAAGAAGAAGAAGAAAAAAGTACAGGAAAGCTTGCATCTTTTTAAATATATATTTTTTCTCCCCCGAGCATGTTCTTGCGTAAGTTTTTTTATATGCCCTCTTCTCCTAAAAAATGTGCATTTTTTAATATCCATGTTTTCTGGCAGCCAAGAACTGCTCTGAAAAATCTGGAGAAGGGCCAAAAGACAAAGCTGGTGAAATGGAAAGCAAGCCAGCTTGCTTAAAAAGACCAAGATTCCCCATCTCCGTCACAAGCCAGCATGTTGTTGCAGAAGTGGCTGCATTTCATTGCCGAATAAAAAAAAATGGAAGTACCTGATCAGTAGCCGTATCCTTGAAAGATTTATAATTTTTTTTGCATATTTTAAAAGGAAGGCCAAAATTCAGCTGCAGCCACACAGTCGTTCCTTTTTCTGTTCTACTTAAGATTTTATTTTTGGTTAGCAGCTAAATATGCTGGCTTTGATTCGGGGACGCTTCCGATTCTGATGTTTCTTGATGCTTTCTCTTCTCGTTGAGGGGGCAAGTCAACAAATTTAGGTCATGAATAAATAAAAGCCGGACCTAAAAGGGGCAGGAAATCCGACATGTCGCTTGACGAGGCCTTGAAACCTGAAGGAGCACAGAAAAGCTTTAATACTAGGCAGGAGATGGGGATTGTGACAGCTAAATCCCAGGAGTCTTTGGTCTTCCAAAATGTGTCGGCCTCGCGGGAGAAATCAGACAGGAATCACAACTGGATCAACGAATACTATTTTAGTGTAAAGCTACACTGACAGAATCTGCCCGGTCTGCAAATAACAATTCTCCCGCTGTCGGTTTTAACAGCCTGAGCCTTGCCCACTGTAGGTAGCCTTTTGACTCACAACCACAACTGACCCCCTAAAATTTCCATTGCTAAGCGAGGCAGGGAGCTGTCAACTCTGCAAATGAGCACGGCTATAGCCATTTTCCTTCTCACTCCGGGTTGCCACAGAGAACGGAGGGAGGGGGGATGCCCAGGTGCTTCGCTAGTCATCATAATCTTTTATCCCGTGGGAACCAAGGTCATCGTCTGCTCCCGGGACTGCAGGCTGGGCGTGGTGTAAAAAGCCCGGCAAATAATCCCATTGGGGAACGTCGTTGCTTGCGTAGCTTTATGCATGGGTTTTTTAACTTTGTTTTGGGGAATTGTTACGTGTGTATCCAGACTTGGTTTCACTCTTGACCGCGCCGATGCTTTGTAACTAATAAACATGTTATTTGCGGAATTTGCAAGCCTCGGAGTTCTGCTTTGTTTGTCTCTGTCTGTTGGAACCATTTTATGACTTTTCTTGCGACAGTTGTTAAATGAATCACTGCAGTTGTTAAGCTAGTAACACAGTTGTTAAGTGAATCTGGCTTCCCCATTGACTTTGCTGAAGGTCGTAAAAAGGGATTAAATATGAGTTTTTTGATGATTAGGACTCAACAATGAGGCTTTAAGGATGTGTTTATAGATAAGAAATGAGATATGGGGGAAAGACAACCCTGTTGTATTTTAAGAGAAAGCGACAAATTACTAAAATTGTTTATACTTGTTGAGAGGAAAGGGGAAGCCACTTCTTTATAAATTTCTTTTCTTTTCTTTTTTCTTTTACTGTAGTTTGTTTTTTAATTCTGCCAAACATCTGGCTGATTGACCGATTTCATTTTTTTAATGGCCCTTGCTGAATCGATTATGCAAAGGAACTGCTATCACAAGCATTTTTTTAGTTTCCTGGGACAGCCTGGAGAAATTTTCACTCGGAAACTTTCTCTCGCCCCGAGCAGCAGAACAGAATTGTGCTAATAAGAGGCGTCCCAGGAAAATAACCGGAGAGTAAACAGTGACACGGTTCACATGAAATGTTAAATGCAGATTGTGCTAAGAAGCCACCGCTGTCTGAATTTGGGATACATAAATTCTTAAATGGGGTCTAGGAACCACAGGGAAGAGAAGAACAGAGTTGGAAGGGACCTTGGAGGTCTTCTAGTCCAGCCCCCTATACCAGGGGTAGGCAACCTGGGCCTACCCCTGGTATAGGGGGTAGCGAAAGTGATAGCGAAAGTGAAAGCAAAGGCGGAAGTGGAGGGAGACTGAAAGTGAAAGCGAAGGTGCGCGTGAAGATGAAGGTGAAAGGGGACAGCGAAAGTGAAACTGAGGGCAGAGGTGGAGGTGAAGAAGTTGAAGGTGGAAGTGGAAGTGAAGGCGAAGGCGGAAGTAGAGTGAGACTGAAAGTGAAAGCAAAGGTGAAGATGGACGTGAAGTAAAGTAAAATAAAGATCTAACAGTCCACTGGAACTTTTGGACTCATGGCCTGCAATCAAAGACGATGGGTTTCGGAGTCCCACAAATTCTGGATGGCCATAAGGATCACGTCAAAACATCTGTTTTGTCAGGGCTGGGCAAGATGTGAACTAGGTCCAATCCAGCTGGGCCGCCTTTTCACCCCAGACATCTGCTGGCCCCAGCCACCCGCCGTGTGCCCGGATCCTATTTTTCTCCCCTTCCCTTCCCAATCAGCTGAGATATTAATTGCAAAGCCATAGAGGGAAAAAAAAGGTATCAATTACTTACCACCACCGCCTCCCAGCAGGGAACTGTTAGCTAAAAGGAAAACAGAAAGAAAAAAGGAGATGTTACTCAATTGCTGCCTGGTTAGGAGCTATTTTGGTTTATTCACGTGCTCATGGTTGTCGCACAATTTTGCAATCTTCAATATCTATAATAATAATAATAATAATAATAATAATAATAATAATAATAATAATAATACCAATAGTAATAGGCGCCTTGGGTGCAATCCCAAAACAAAACCAAACCACTTGAATACCATTGGCATTGACAAATTTTCCATTAGTCAATTGCAAAAGGTGGCCTTACTAGGAACTGCCTTCCATCCTACGACGATATCTGTAATACCATCAAACATCCACATCTGCCCATCCCAGGTCCTTGGTGAGGACTCGATAGGCAGACAAAAATGCCAAATCCAGTCTGAACATCTGACTGACTGTGCGATGATAATAACAACAACAACAACAACAACAATAATAATAATAAAGTTGGAAGGGACCTTGGAGGTCATCTAGTCCAACCCCCTGCTCAGGCAGGAAACCCTATACCATTTCGGACAAATGGCTGTCCAGTCTCTTCTTAAAAACTTCCAGTGTTGGAGCATTCACCGCTTCTGGAGGCAGGTTGTTCCACTGGTTAATTGTTCTCACTGTCAGGAGGTTTCTCCTTAGTTCTAGGTTGCTTCTCTCCTTGATTAAACAGTCATTACATGAACTGTCATAAGTCGAGGACTGCCTGTACAGGAAACTGGCAAATCTTAACTTTAGGGGGGAAAAAGAAAAGAAAAGTGGAGAATATAAAATTGCAGAAGGATTTTTGCGGCCTCTTGAAAAAAAAACAACCCAACCTCTCCTGATTATCACTCTCATTTTTGCAAAATGCTCTTAGCTCCTCAAGACCCTTTTTGCTGTTTTGCTGCAAAAGATTAGTCTGGCTACATTTTTAGAAACAGCAAGCAAAGCCAAGCCGGGTCGATATTGTCCAATTAACACCGAGGGACTTAATTCTGAGCAGAAATCTACATGCCCGGCTGCACTGTTTATTCTGTGGTTTCATTTATGGGGATTTGCCCCCCCCCCTCTTTGTTCTCTGCATTCAAGTTGCTATCTGGTTTTTGGTTTTTTTCCGTGACAGGCACCCGCTTGAATGAAAAGCTAGTGATTAAATAAACTCTATTTCTTTGAAAGCTGAATCTGGCGGGATCCCAGATTAACTGAAACAACACAGGTAAATCCTCGACTTACAGATAGTTCCTCTAATGGCCGTTCGAAGTTACAAGGGCACTGAAAAAAGGGACTGGTGACCGTTTTTCACACTTAACGACCATCGTGGCATTCCCAAGGTCAGCTGATCAAAACTCAGACGCTGGCTGGGGAATTCTGGGAGTTGAAGTCTTAAAGTTGCCGCATTTGGAGAGCGCTGCACTAAGGCATATCCTGGTACTATCAGGTGTATGTCTCAGCATTGTGAGAGTGGCACCCATTTCCCACTCAGCCTTCCTTCCTCCCCCCCCCAGCTGGCAATCGCAGCCTCCCCACGCCCATCCGTGCCCGGGGCTTTCCACCTGTTTCAGGAGGTTGCCTTGGCAACAGGAGCAACCGTGCAAGGATGCGGTCACCTCGGAAACACCCCCAGAGGGAAAGGTCCCAGACGCCTTGGGAAATCGGCCAGCTGCTCCCAGAGGCTGAACTGAGAGGAGAAGGGACAGGACTGGGTGGGAGAGCTCTAGCCAACACAGCAGAGACTGGGGGAGGACCGGGGAGGGGCTCCCCCTCAGCCAGGTTAGGGAGTGAGTGCAGACAGGGTGGACGGGCATTAACGTGGCAGGGGGGCAGGGGAGGATAGCTGAGATAGATAGACAGACAGACAGACAGACGGATGATAGATGGATGGATGGATGGATGGATACATAAATAGACATAAAGATGGATGGATAGATAGATGGGTGGATGGATAGATAGACAGACAGACAGACAGACAGACAGACAGACAGACAGACAGACAGACAGACAGACAGACAGACAGACAGACAGACAGACAGACGGATGGATGATAGATGGATGGATGGATGGATACATAAATAGACATAAAGATGGATGGATAGATGGATAGATAGATGGGTGGATGGACGGACGGACGGACAGACGGACGGACGGACGGACGGACGGACAGACAGACAGACAGACAGACAGACAGATAGATGATGGATGGTCATCAAATGGGGATTGTGTGACCCCAAGACACATTGCAACCGTCTTAAGTCCATGTCAGTTTCCAAGCGTCTGAATTTTGATCAGGGGGCCCCAGCGGGAGGCTGCGATGGTCGTTAAGTGTGAAAAGCGGTCCCCAGTGGCTATTTTCAGGGCCGTTGTAGTGTTGAAGGGCCACTAAATGTCGATGGTAAGTTGAGGACGATGGGCCACCGCCAAACTTGCAACTCTCCTCAGCGGGAACATCACTCAGGAATTTGAAATGGCTGAAAGCAGCCAGACTCTGCAGCGTTATCCATACTGTTTTATTTTTAAAATGTGTAGATACTGCATTTCTCCATATGCGCCCCCAGCAGCTTGCAATCCGGTGTGTGTGTGTGTGTGTGTGTGTGGGACGGGCGGAGGGGGAGGAAGGGAGGCATAAAATAAAACTACAATCATCAAATCAATATGTGAATTGCCTATTGATTTCACGCCAGGCCGTAAAAGTTCCATTCGCCGAGGAAATCTCTGCGCTAGGCGACTTGACGAAAGGGCGGGCTGGACAGGTGGGCTTTGGGCAGAAGTGGGCAAGAGGCATCTGCTTGAGGCTTTTATTTCTCGAGGAAATAAAAGCATTTTTTAATTTCTTTTTCTCTCTAAGCGGAGTAGACAGAATTAAGGGTCTGTGTGTGCGGATTTAAAGACAGGAGTTTAAGGATGAAGCTCTTTAAAAATCTGGTTTTGGATCACTGCACTGCACTGTCTTTGTTTATTCGTTTGTTTGTTTGCATCCGGCCGTTGTTATTTTTACAAAGAAGGCAGCGAACGTACCTAATGCTCCCTCTTTTTTTCCTAATTTCCCCACAAGAGCAACCCTGTGAGGGAGGTTGGGCTGAGAGAGAATCACAGGCCCGAGGTCAGCCTGGAGGCTTTCATGGCTAAGGTGGCCCAAAGTCACCTAGCCAGCATTCATGGCTAAGGTGGGACTAGAACTCACCGTCTCCTGGCGATTGGCCCAAAGTCACCCAGCTGGCTTTCATGCCCAAGGCGGGACTCGAACTCACCGTCTCCTGGTGATTGGCCCAAAGTCACCCAGCCGGCTTTCATGTCTAAGACGTGACTAGAACTCATGGTCTTTACTTTCTAGCCTGGTGCCTTAACCCCTAGACCAGGGGTAGGCAACCTTGGCCCCTTCATGACTCATGGACTTCAACTCCCAGAATTCCTGAGCCAGCATGGGGGAAATTTTGGCCCCCTCATGACTCGTGGACTTCAACTCCCAGAATTCCTGAGCCAGCATGGCTCAGGATGGAAACCTCTCCATTTCTCCTCAGCATGGCTGGCTGAGGGATTCTGGGAGTTGAAGTCCACCAGTCATAAAAGGGCCAAGTTTGAAGACCCCTGCTCCAGGCACCTTTAAGATGGAGTGGAAAAAGGAATTAATCCAGGGTTGGGGTACCCTCATCCTGTGGGACCTCAAATGGGGGTCTTCCCTCTTTCTTGAGCCCCCCCACCACCACTCCCTTTCCTTCCTGGATGCTGAAGCTTGAAGACCTTTTTCTCCTGCCCTGGGAAGCGCCTAGGTGGCAGACTGCAAGATGAATCCCAGTTCTGACTCTGCGGAAAGCCGATGCGTCTCTTCCCTGCCTTTCAGAATTAAGACAACCCGAAAGAGCCTGCTCCCTGGAGGAAGGTGCAGTCGAAATTTTGACAAGGCAGAAAGGAAAAGCCAAATTGCAAAAAAAAAAAAAAAGGGTGTGTGTGTGTGTGTGATGGTGGTGGGGAAGAAACACGAGTCTTCGCTTCAGGAAGGCTAAAGGATGGGTGGGCGATGGGTAGAGGAACAATGTTGTCTTTTAAGATAAGAGGCTAAAGCATATAAGGAACGGTTGCTGGAATTGGGTATGTCTAGTTTAATGAAGAGAAGGCTGCATTAACAGAGGGATAGAATCAAGATCACGGGAAGTATTAATACCACTTTACAAGGCCTTGGTAAGGCCACACTTGGAATACTGCATCCAGTTTTGGTCACCACGATGTAAAAAAGATGCTGAGGCTCTAGAAAGAGTACAGAGAAGAGCAACAAAGATGATTAAAGGCCTGGAGGGTAAAGCATACGAAGAATAGTTTGCAGGAACTGAGTATGGCCAGTCTAGAGAAGAGAAGGACGAGGGGGGACATGACAGCAGTCTTCCAATATTTGAGGGGCTGCCCCAAAGAAGAGGGAGTCAAGCTATTCTCCAAAGCACCAGAAGGCAGGAGAAGAAGCAACGGGTGGAAACTAACCAAGGAGAGAAGCAACCTAGGACTAAGGAGAAACTTCCTGACAGTTAGAACAATTAACCAGTGGAACAACCTGCCTCCAGAAGTGGTGAATGCTCCAACACTGGAAGTTTTTAAGAAGAGACTGGTCTGAAATGGTGTAATAATAATAATAATAATAATAATAATAATAATAATAATAATAATAATAAAGTTGGAAGGGACCTTGGAGGTCATCAAGTCCAACTCCCTGCTCAGGCAGGAAACCCTATACTATATTATTATTATTATTATTATTATTATTATTATTATTATTATTATTATTATTATTATTATTATTATTATTATTATAAGATAACCTTTATTGTCATTTTTTTTACTATGGGCACAACGGCACACATCAAAAATGAACTTCAGTTGCCCGCTCACACACCTAAACATACTATGTACAACATATGTACGGACCCACACCCCTACATATACATAACAAATAAAATATTAAACACCGTCCATCTTCAATATATAACGGAAGGAGGAAGCTTGAGAGTTCACAAGGTTAATGCTGTACGGAATGAAACTCTGGCTGAATCTGGATGTTCTGTTTGTAGAATATAAAGGAGAAGAATATTGTCGAATATTACGGAAGCCACAATTTGTCTTGAAAACTGACTTGTTTGCAGGATCTGCTTTGTCGCAGGTTGTCTCAGTGTCCCAGCCCACCCCGGGGCTGCTGCTCCAGGTCGCTCTCCCACCCGCCCCACCCTGCCAATCTCTCTACAGACAAGCAGACTTTCGCTGGCTCCTGTCAATCATGCCTCCCCAAGCAGGCTAGGATGGAGCCGGCGACCTAATTGAAGTTGTCAGTTCTTCCTCGGCTCCAGAGCCTGCAGGTGGAAGGCAGCCCACCGAGGAGGGGAGGGATGGCGGACCTTTGGGCTGGATGGATGATCGTATTTCTAGAAGGAGATATAGATCGCCCTTCTCCAGGCCAGGTTTCTCCTTATGGGGGGGGGGAGGAGGAGGAGGAGGAGGAGGAGGAAGAGGAGGAGGAAAGAGCTCAAAGTTGTGGCTTTGAACGGTCAGTGAATCAACTGTCGTAAGTCGGGAACTGTTACCTGTTGCCTCGTTTCCCGACAGTCACACTTCTTCCTCAAACGGTAACCCTCGGCCAGAAACTACGCGGCCCGGAAAGCCAACGGAAGGCCGTCTGTCTAGACCAGGGGTCTTCAAACCTGGCCCTTTCATGACTTGTGGACTTCAACTCCCAGAATGCCTCAGCCAGTTGAAGTCCACAAGTCATCAAAGGGCCGAGTTTGAAGACCCCTGGGATAGACCGTCAGGGTTATTTAAGAGCAGTTCGTTCTTGTTAAAGACGTTTCGAGAGAAACATCTAGACCAGGGGGTCTTCAAACTTGGCCCTTTCATGACTTGGGGACTTCAACTCCCAGATTTCCTCAGCCAGGCACAAGGAATTCTGGGAGTTGAAGTCCACAAGTCATCAAAGGGCCACGTTTGAAGACCCCTGGGATAGACCATCAGGGTTAGAAGACAGTCTGGTTATAGCCACCTGCCTTCGCACGGGGGCTGCCCACCCCTCGGTGCACCCTCCCCACGGCCCCGTTCATGCTCCAGAGGCCATGCCAGAATCATGGAAAAACCCCCCCGCCGCTTCTCCCCTTCCTTAAGCATCATGCTTTTTGGTTGCTGGGCAACCTGGGCACGGCTCTTCCCCCCCCCCTCGCCGCTCTGCCAGGGCTGATCAATTTCAGCAGATGCTTCCTTGCTCAGACGGATGCTCACCTGCGCATCCTTCGGTTCATTCCTCCCCCTTCAAAAAAAGCTCAGCCAGGGAAATGCAACAGCAGCACACCCGCACGCGCACACACACACACACACACCGTGCAAAGCATGAGTGGCTTTTTAGAGTGTGATTATCGGCGCTATTAACATCATGCCTGCAGATCAGAAGAGTCGGGGGGGAAGAAAGACCCCAGTTTGTGCTTCGCCATTTTGGGGGGGGAAGCAACAGGACTCCTTGGGTGGCTGCTGGAGAGGGGCACCCCCACAAGCAGGTTAGCACCCCGTGCCCAGAAAACAGCTCCAGGGTCCTCCGAAACATAGAAGGCAAATTTCAGCAGGAGCTGTATGAGAAATATCTGGAGCCAAGGAAGGTGGCTTGTCCATCTCGCGGCGGTGAGCTTTGACCAGGGTTTGTGGATCGCTGCCCAGGATTGAGTTATGGTGGAATGCCAAGCCTTGACGCACGCCCTCCAGCCCTCAAAAATGCCACATCTGGATTGAGAAGGCTGGCGTTGCAACAATGAGGGCTAATCTCCTGCGTGTCCTTTCGTTTTGCAACTCAAGAAGGGGCGTACGCTGGCTGGGGTATTCTGGGAGTTGAAGTCCACCTGTCTTAAAATGGCCAAGTTTAAGAAATGGCATATGGAAGAGAGCTCTCCCAAATCATCAGGGATAGAGGGGTGAAAAGCAACACCCACCAAGAGCCGGTTGGGGATGTGGTAAAAGCACATGCGGTCTCAGATCAAATGGGTCGCTGGCAGGCGATCCAACTGAGACACTCAAAGTGTCATGGGGGCACCTAGTGTTACCTACTTTGGGTAATGAAATGTCTGCAAGAAAATAACCACGCTCAGAGAGATCTAAGGGTCCCACAGCTCCTCCTCCTTCTCCTCCTCCTCCTCCTCCTCCCACCCCAACCCCATTCCTTTCTAGCACTGATGATGCTACCTAGTTCAGTAGTGAAATGTCTGCCATGCTACAACCAAACTCAGAGAGCACCAAGGATCCCACAGTCCTCCTTCTCCTCCTCCACTTTGCAAGCCCCCCTCCCTTCTAGCACTGATGATGTTACCTAGTTGGGTCATGAAATGTCTGCAAGAAAACCACCAAGCTCAGAGAGCACCAAGGACCCCCCAGTCCTCCTCCTCCTCCTCCTCCCTGCATACCTCACTAGCACTGATGATGTTACCTAGTTAAGTAATGAAATGTCTGCAAGAAAACCACCAAGTTCAGAGAGCACCAAGGACCCCACAGTCGTCATCGTCCTCCTCCTCCTCCCCCTCCAAACCCCATTCCTTCCTCGCACTGATGATGCCACCTAGTTGGGTCATGAAACGTCTGCAAGAAAACAAGCAAGCTCAGAGACCACAAGGACCTCTCATTTCAACCCTGGGCTGCAAAAAAACCACAACCCCATTGCGTGAAAGCCACGGGTGGGCACCAAGGGCGCCGTGCTCACCAACCCATTTTTTGCACCCCCCGGAGATCGCGTTCTCCAAACTGGGTGGCAAACTGCAGGGTATCGAGATGCAGTTTCAGCAAGAAATAAAATCACTCCGATATAGAAACCCCCAGATTAGTTTTAATCCGCTTATAGAGGAGAAGAAAGAGGAGCATCTCAGCCTTGTCACTGCGCGGCATCGTTCCGCCAAAGAGCTAAGCCGAAGCCTCGCGCTTCCCAAGTCACCAAAATCCTGGCGTTCGCCGCCGGCCATTGGTGGTTATCCTCCCGACCTCCAGTTTGGGCGGCTCCTTTAAAAGTTGGACGGCTTCTTTTTAAAAAAAGGGGAAAAAAAGAAAAGAAAAAGAAAATGGAAAGGAAAAAAAAAATCAATGCCTACCGTTTTTGAATTATTGACGGAGGTGGTTTTGCATCCCATTCAGCGGGATCGTTTCTGGATTATCGACAGGTAATTGTGCTTTTGATACGACATCGATAAGGGCAGATCCGCCTCCGTAATAAACCCAAGCCAGTTAGAGACCCAGCGGCAGCAGGAGCGCCAAAGGCTTTCTGTGCGTGTGTGTGTGGGGGGGTGGGTGATTTACAGGTCATCCTCGGCTAAGGACCGTTTGTTGAGCGACCGTTTGGAGTTACAAGGGTACTGGGAAAAGTGATTTATG
The DNA here is from genome assembly GCF_001527695.2 of Protobothrops mucrosquamatus. NCBI lineage: Eukaryota > Metazoa > Chordata > Lepidosauria > Squamata > Viperidae > Protobothrops > Protobothrops mucrosquamatus. The sequence goes on along the minus strand of NW_015389040.1, from coordinate 164,516 downwards.
ATCTTGCACTTACATCGTCACATATGAAGCACGATCGTCACATATGAAGAACGGTTGCACAAATTGGGTATGTCTAGTTTAATGAAAAGAAGGAGTAGGGGTGACCTCCAAGGTCTCTTCCAATTGTTATCCTTCCTTCCTTCCTTCCTTCCTTCCTTCCTTCCTTCCTTCCTTCCTTCCTTCCTTCCTTCCTTCCT
>NW_015389040.1:152111-164220 GCF_001527695.2 Protobothrops mucrosquamatus | reverse complement strand
TTCCTTCCTTCCTTCCCTCGGTCCTTCCTTCTTTCCTTCCTCCCTCGTTCCCTCCCATCTTCCTTCCTTCCTTCCTTCCTTCCTCCCTCCCTCCCTCCCTTCCCATTCCTATTCCTTCCTTCCTCCCTCCCTCATCACTGGAGGTTTTCAAGAAGAGACTGGACAGCCATTTGCCTGAAAAGGTCTAGGGTTTCCTGCCTGAGCAGGAGGTTCAACTAATCTAGCCCCATTCCCAGCTGGTCCCAATTTCTGGAAAAGAAGCGCCAGGGTTTAGGGTACCTGTTTCCAAGTAAACAGTGATTTCTCCCACCTCCTCCAAATGCAATTTTCAGAAATCTCTTTGGAAGGAGCAAAATGCTGCTCCACAATTTTTGCAACGGCCCAACGGCCAATCTGCAATCGATATATCTGGAAGTACATTAGGGCAAGTGCATGCCTTTATTTTCAATTTACCTTTCCTCTTGTCAAGCAGCAGAGTGAGGGGTTCCTCTGCTGAAAACAATGGAGCTGACTTCACATTCTTGCTTCCCGAAGCTTTGTCAGTGTTTCTCAACCTTGGCCCACTTCAAAATGTGTGGACTTCAACTCCCAGAATTCTCCATCCCTCTGAAAGCAGCCTGGCTGGGGAATTCTGGGAGTTGAAGTCCACCCATCTTAAAGGATGCTGGTTGGGGAATTCTGGGAGTGGAAGTCCACCCCTCTTAAAGCAGGCTGGCTGTGTGATTCTGGGAGTTGATGTCCACCCAACACGTTTTGTGTTTACAAATGGAGCCAGAAGGAATCATTTGGCCAAATGCAAAAAACAGAATAAAAGAAGAACTGGCAAGCAGGAGCAAGATTCTAGTAAGGCTGCTTCGTTAGTGCTGCAGAGCAGAGCAATGAGGAGGAAGGGATAAATATTGACAAAGCTTGCCATTTTCTCTCCTGGAAGACGGTAGTTAACGGTGCAAGCTTGAAGGAACAACTTTCCAAATATCTCTGTGAGGGCAGATGCTAGATCAGTGGTGGCGAACCTATGGCATGGGTGCCAGAGGCGGCACTCAGAGCCCTCTCTGTGGGCACGCACGCCGTCATCCCAGTCCTAGGCCCTCAGCTGGGTTTTATAAAACCTTTTCGCTTTAGGCCTCCGCCGCCATGTACAAAAAAAAGGTTCAATCAATCAGTCAATTTCAACTTCTCAGGGGAAAAAAAGATCTTGCAAAGTTGGAATTGATTGATTGAACTTTTTAGTCCCACCCAGTCTGCCGTTACCACCCACACAATGGGCCACGCCCAACCAATGGGCCACACTCACCCGGCACCCGACGATGCATAAGTGGGTTTTGGGTTGCAGTTTGGGCACTCAGTCTCTAAAAGGTTCGCCATCACTGTGCTAGATCAACCTCCCCCCAGACCAGACCAGCCTCCCTCGCCCATGTGCTGGACTACAATACCCTCCTCCTGGCACCAGCTGAGGTCAATGGGCTGTAAATCCTGCGCATTCGGGGAGTCCTGAGCTGGGCTGAAGCTCTGGGCCACCCAATAAGCGGATTTCCTTATAAATAGCCCTGCTGAAGTTCGCTGGCACTGATATTAAGCTAATATCCAAAGGTATTTGATTTCAGAAAAAGGCGAGTTATTTGGAGGGCAGAGTTAGCTTAGAGATGGACAGAAAGGTTCATAGAGAGCCTCTCTCCTAAGGTGATGCCTAGTTAAGAAGTCCAACACATAAATAAAATAAAGTTTAGAATCTGGAAAGGAAAAGAGACTGGCTGTTAGGAGTTTCCTGCTCCAAGCACGGATCGGTGTTTAAACCTGTCTTCCAAATCTCGACCGTGGGGACTTTAAGATGGGTGGACTTCAACTCCCAGAAAACCCCAGCCAGCTGTGCGGAGAAAACGTGGAGAAAAGTAAGTAGGGTTGCCAGGTCTGCTTCCAAAAAATAGCGGACAAGCGGGGGGGGGGGGGGGTTAAGTAGTAAAAAAAGTAGACTGTACAGCTTTAGATTACGTACCATTTCATCATAAAGCTTTTGAATAAAAAAAATGTCCACTATTTTGTGAAAAAAAATAGTGAGCATAATGTGAAAAAAGTGGACTGTCCACTCAAATAGTGGACACCTGGCAACCCTAAAAGTAAGGTTTGATCCCTCGGTGGGAAAAACCAAAGGTACAAGTACAGATTAGGCAAAACCTGGCTCAAAAACAGCAACGGTGAGAGGGACCTTGGAGTCCTAGTGGACGATCACTTAAACGTGAGCCAGCCGTGTGCGGCAGCAGCCAAGAAAGCCGATGCAATCCTTGGTTGTATAAACAGAGGCATAGAATCAGAATTACGTGAAGTATTAGTACCGCTTCGTAAAGCCTTGGTAAGGCCACACCTGGAACACTGCATCCAGTTTTGGTCACCACGTTACAAAAAGGATGTTGAGATTTTGGGGGGGCGGGAAAGTGCAAAGAAGAGCAACTAAGATGATTAAAGGCCTGGAGGCTAAAGCATACAAAAAAGGGTTTGCAGGAACTGGGTATGGCCAGTCTAGAGAAAAGAAGGACCAGGGGGCACATAATAGCAATATCCCAATATTTAAGGGGCTGCCACAAAGAAGAGGCAGGAAAAAAGAACAACATATGGAAAGTAATCAAGGAGAGAAGCAACCTGGAACTAAGGAGAAATTTCCTGACAGTCAGAACAATTAACCAGTGGAACAACCTGCCTCCAGAAGCGGTGAAGGCTCCAACACTGGAAGTTTTTAAGAAGAGGCAGGACAGCCATTTGTCTGAAATGGTATAGGGTTTCCTGCCTGGGCAGGGGGTTGGACTAGATGACCTCCAAGCTCCCTTCCAACTTTATTATTATTATTATTATTATTATTATTATTATTATTATTATTATTATTATTATTATTATTATTATTATTATTATTATTATTATTATTCATCGCACAGTCAGCCAGATGTTCAGACTGGATTTGGCATTTTTGTCTACCTATCGAGTCCTCACCAAGGACCTGGGATATGATGATGATGATGATGGTGGTGGTGGTGGTGGTGATGATGATGATGATGATGTGCCCAACTGAGGCTCATTTTTGCTCAGGGTGGGCAGACTGCAAAAGGCACCACCCGCCTCTTTGCCCGCTTTGGCATTCAAGTGGTCTCAAGACCCCCAGCACCATCCCTCCCCAAATTCTCCTTTCTCCCTGTTTAGTCCCCCCACCCCAAGGAAGGATTCAGCCCTGCAGGGATGCAAAACCGCCGAGGGGAGCCCTCCGGTCCAAACGTCCTTCTCCCCTCTTTGGCAAACCCACCCTTATTCCTTCTCCTGGCTTTTCAATCCGCCCCTGGCTGCCACCGGGAGGGAGAGAGGAGGGAAGAGCAGCCCCCCCCTGCCAAAGGATGCACTTCAAAGCGAAGGCGAGAAGATGCTGAAGGCGTAGGAGGTCTCGCCTGGACCGCCGAGGCCCCGGCGGCAGCAGCAACGGCGGAAAAAAAAAAACACCAGCGGTGCTGTGCACAAACCAACAGCGCTCTTGATCTCATCTGGTGTTTGTGTGTCACAGCATCTCCTCTTCCGGAGTGTGGCATGCAGGCACACGCTTACACACACACACACACACACACAGAGATAGACACACAAACGCAGGCACCCAGACCTGTACATCTCGCTGCTTTCTGCTCGCTGCAGGAACAAGGTCCCTGGCATAATCTCTGCTCTCCATTGGGGGGGATGTTTTCCTCCCTTCCTCCCTCTCTTTCTCTCTCTCCCTTTCCTCTCCCCTTCTCTCTCTCCCTCCCTCCCACCGTGTCATCACCAATTCCCTTCCCTCCTGGTTATTTGCTTCTCGCCACTGGAATAAGCAGCTGGCTGGCGTCATAAACTTTACCAACGGGGTGAAGGGGGAAAAAAAGAAAAAAAAAAAAGGGCTCGGTCCATCCATCCGCTCTCCACTGGATTAATCTCCTGACCAGGTAAGCACAAGGTCAATTTTATCCCCTGGCACAGCTCTGGCAGCAACGGAGAGGCTTGTGGCACCGAGCTGGCAGGATCTGATCTGCCAAAGGGGTGGTGGTGGTGGTGGTGGTGGAGAGAGATGAGCTTGCAAGAGGCTGGCGTTTTACCGAGATGGCACTGGATTGTTGATGGCACTGGAAGGGGCAGAACGAAATAAAGCGAGAAGGAGAGAAATCTTTTGCGCCTGGGAATTTCTGCAGGGCATCAAACTGGCATCGGATGCTTCTTTGGGGAGGGCTTGTTTTGATTTGGGGGGGGGGAAATGCTGGGGCTGGGATTGGCCTGCCGGTGGTGGATTCATCAAGGCAGTGGTGAGGTTGATATTTCCTGCGGTAGCGTTTTTAAGGCGTCTTGACTGCCCCCTCCCCACTCTCCGGCACGGGCAACATGTTGGCGTGCGGGGGCTGTGCTGCGATGATGCTTGAACTCGCCTCCCGCCTTCCTCCTCCGTGGAGAAGGGAAAGACAGGAGGGTCAGTGAAGGAAGAGGGAGTTAGTGTGGCCGGGCATCTCCAGGTGTGGGTTCACACCTGCCCAGAAGCAGAGGGTGGCGTGGCTGGCAAATCTGGACAGCAAAATTGTCATGCCTCCCCGGCACGGCTGTTCGTGGGCAAAGACTGGCGTGTGAATGCAGAGATGCTCAAGGCTGTGAAGGTTTTGGCTGGTGAACGAAGCGTGGGGGGAGACGCCGCGTCGACCAGCCTGGTCAAAGGATGCTACCAACTCTCTGTTGTTGATGTCAGGGGGGGAACCGGCTGCAAAATCCGAGCCCTTGTGTTTATCTTGTGTCGAGTGGCATGCAGTGGTTCCTTCGCCCACGCTTCCAAAAACACAGGAGCCTTAACAGGGGAGCAAAGGACATCTCAATGGAAATCTAGACATCATTTCCCCCCCCCCCCAGATTCGAGCAGAGTTATTGCAGACAGCAACCCCATCTCCTGCACTCAGGGCCCTGGGCGGCCTTTCCTTCTAGCTCTTTGTACGCGAGAAAGTGGACAGGCTGTTTTCAACCCACCCGCTCAAGAGGACAGCCAGCCAGCCCTGAATATGCCCCGGCTGTGCAAATCTGGGTTTTTCCACGTTAGCCAGAGGATTGGCGGGATTTACACACCGAAGGGGGATTTTGGACACTCGGCAAAATTTGGGGCAAGGGGAAGGGGCGAGTGACCCTGTTTCTCCTTAAATCGGGGGGAGATTAATTTGCTTCCGAAGGACCCGCGCAGCAAAAATGAAAGTTGGCAAGGTTTAAGGAAAGGAGATCTGGAAAGAGTTTAGAGGTGGGGAGAGGGGAAGTGGAGGCAGATTATTGGATTAGCCCAGTTTTTAATCTCAGATTTCTAACCCTGCCACCTCGGCTGCTACCCACCCACCCCCGGTTTCCCCAGGAAGGCCGGGCCTCCGTTTAAATAAACAACTCATCCGATTTAGAGAATATCCTAGAATTATTCGGAGAGGCAGGAGAGGAAACCTTCCCGATTCTGAAATGGGTGGCCACCACCACCTCAAGGCCATCAAGTGGAAATAGCCGAAAGAGATCAGACAGGATGTAGATGTTGCGTTAGTGTGTCACACAAACCCTCTTGAGCTGCCTGTGTCTCTGGCCCGTAACCCCCATCCATTTTCACGGGGGTCTTGTGCCTTGATTCCGCCCCACCTCTGACCCCCAACTCAAACACGACATTTTTAAGCAGCAAGTTTCAAAATTTAGGGCTGCCCTTTGATCAATTTGAAGTTTTCTCTCTCTCTCTCTCTCTCTCGTTTTCTCTCTCTCTCTTGTTTTCTCTCCATTCTTCCCACCCTCCAGAAAATTGAGGTTTTAGGTGGGCAACGTCATTCTTTCAGCATGATAGGATCTGGATTGTGTCAAGGGTCAGGAGAAGAGAAGGGTGGATAAAAGTGGCCTGTGCAAACGCTTGGCCTTTGTAAGGGACGCTGAAAACTAAAGTTTAATGCAAGGCTGGGTCTGGGGGAGCCCGTGGAACCTGGATGGAGAATGACAGGCAAAAGGGAAAAATAAGATTTAGTGAGAGTATCCCCTCCTCAAGATCCATTCTAGCAAAGTTCGTAAAAAGAGTTACAGTGCATAAATCTCAGCCTGCCATTAAGGTAAAATTTTAAATCTGAAGGTGCAGATGGACAACTTTTCACCTAAAAATGGGGCCCTAGGTTAGTCCTTCCTTCCTTCCTTCCTTCCTTTCTTTCTTTCTTTCTTTCTTTCCTTTCTCCCTCCCTCCTTTCTCTGTCCTTCCTTCCTTCCTTTCTTTCCTTTCTCCCTCCCTTTCTCTGTCCTTCCTTCCTTCCTTCCTTCCTTCCTTTCTTTCCTTTCTCCCTCCCTCCTTTCTCTGTCCTTCCTTCCTTCCTTCCTTTCCTTTCTCCCTCCCTCCTTTCTCTGTCCTTCCTTCCTTCCTTCCTTCCTTCCTTCCTTCCTTCCTTCCTTCCTTCCTTCCTTCCTTCCTTCCTTCCTTCCTGTTTCGTTCTTTCGTTCTTTCTTTTCTATCTTCTAAAAATTGAGGAGACTCATCAACTCCTCCCTAACGAAAAAGAAGGAGAATGCTTTTGGAATAATTTCCCCAACGTGATGTCATTTTAACACAAAAGTGAGCTGCGGATGGCTTTTTACAGCGCCGCACACCCACATGCGAACAGTCAAGGCCTCCGATTTTGCACAAAATGTAAATCTGGCCAACCTTGGCTTCGAAGTAAACACAGCAGCCAAGGCGTAAAACAGGAGAATACCTGGGAGGGTTGCGCCCGCGGGGCTGTTTGTGTGTGCCTTGCTCAGCTCCTGGGTATTTCATCATCTGTCATCATAGATGGAAGGAGCAGAGGAAACTTTCAAGAGATTTGGTGCTGGGAGGCGGTGTGTGCAGGCGTAGGCGTTTGTGTGGGTGTAGAAGTAGGAGGCAAGAAAGTGTGCGGGAGTTTCGTGTGTGGTGGGGTGTTGTAGCTCCATTTCAAAGGGGGCTTGAACAGTTCAACCAGAACCGCTTCCCGTGGAATAGATATAGAGCTGCATCATTGGGGTTTACAGAATAATTTGTGATTGTGCTTCCTTGTGAGGAAATTTCCCCTTAGTTCTAGGTTGCTTCTTCCCTCGATTATCCGTTGCTTCTTGTCCTGCCTTCTGGTGCTTTGGAGAATAGCTTGACTCCCCTCTTCTCTGTGGCAGCCCCTCAAATATTGGAAGGCTGCTGTCATGTCGCCCCTCGTCCTTCTCTTCATTAAACCAGACATATCCAATTCCTGCAACCGGTCTCCCGATGTATGTTTATTTCGAGGCAAGAGGATTATAGGATTGCAATCCTTTTTTCCTCCCCTCCATTAGTCAATTACATATCAATGGGAATGGCCTTGGGCACATCTGTTTCTGTACCAGGGGAAAGCCACCACTTGTCTGTATTATTAGTAACATCTGTATTACTGCTATTATTGGCATCACGGTATTTTTCTAAACCGCCCAATCCATGTTCTGGGCAATGTTTATAGCATCCTTTGTAACTTTGAGGCTCGTGTGTGCTTTTTTTTTTCTTTTTTTTTTAATGGGGGCAGTCTCTGCCCCAAATGGGACAGAAACATCTGGAAAAGAAACCAAACAAAGAAGCCCCTCTTCCTAAATTTCATCATGAAACTGCTAAAATCTCCAGCTCAGGCTCCACTCAAGAATATTTTAACTGCTTGATGTACCAGTCTTTCTCCATCTTGGCTGTTTTAAGATGGGTGGACTACAACTCCCAGAATTCCTCAAGTCAGCAGGGTTTAGGTACGGGGACTTCAACTCCCAGAATTCCTCAAGTCAGCAGGCTTTAGGTACGGGGACTTCAACTCCCAGAATTCCTCAGCAGCATGCTAGTTGGGGAAAAGTGGTTGTCGAACACACATCTTCACAAGACCAAGGTTGAGAAACTCTGTACCAGACCAAACTTCCAGAGGAAGATGCATTTTCTGAACGGGCCCAGAGACTCATCTGAGCCACGTGTGCCGAATATCACCTTTCTTCCTTTCTGTCTCTTTCATGATCATTTATTTATTTTATTTTATTTTTATTTATTTATATTTGGATTTATATCCCGCCCTTCTCCCGTAGGACTTTAGGCCAAAAGGCAGTTCTGGCCATAAATAAAGCAAAGCAGAAGACAGGGAATATGGCTGCCATAGATGACGAGTAGAGTGATAACTCTAAGCCAGGGCTCTTCAACCTTGGCAACTTTTAAGACTTGTGGACTTCAACTCCCAGAATTCCTTAGCCAGCCAGCCTGAAGATGGCCTGTTCTGTAAAGTCTCGCTGGGGAACCCCTGATGCTAAGAGAGGACTGGGGAGGCCATGTCAGCCAGGCCTTGAGGCCTCTTAAGGAACCTCCAGGGTTAGGAGCAGTCTACCTGTGACTACGAGATGCAAGCAGCAGAAGAGAGCGTCCCCTCTCCAAAGCCTTGCCAGCTGAACGTTGGGTCCCAACCCAGCCTGACTCTTATTCCCATCCTCTGGAGAGATTATTGGGGGGGGGGGAGGCAGGTATTTCAGTCCCGCAAATCAATGGAGAGCAACTTGCCGCTCAACTCAATCACTGCAACTCGGTGGGCTCCCTTCCCCGGGTGATTAACTGACGAAAGCCTGGATAATCCGCTTATTAAACCGATTCAGGCTTGCAGACGTGCTTGATGCACAGGCTTCTAATCTGGCAGGCTTGAGCAACGGCCCATCCGGCATCCGGAGACATTTGGCTGCCTCTAAGTGGAGGCCAGGGGGACTTTTAGCCTGGTCTTTCTTTCTTTCTCTTTCTTTCTTTCTTTCTTTCTTTCTTTCTTTCTTTCTTTCTTTCTTTCTTTCTTTCTTTCTTTCTCTTTCTTTCTTTCTTTCTTTCTTTCGTTCTTTCTTTCTTTCTTTCTTTCTTTCTTTCTTTCTTTCTTTCCTTTCTTTCTCTTTCTTTCTTTCTTTCTTTCTTTCGTGGTCTAGCCTTCTGCTGCTTCAAAGCATCACAAAGTGTCCCTCTTCTGCAGTGTTTCTCAACCTCAGCAACTTTTAAGATGTATGGACTTCTGACTGGGGGATTCTGGGAGTTGAAGTCTACCCATCTTAAAGGATGCTGGCTGGGGGGGGTTTCTGGAATTGGTCCACCCATCTTAAAGCATATTGGCTAGGGGATTCTGGGAGTTGAAGTCCACCCATCTTAAAGCAAGCTGGCTGGGGGATTCTGGGAGTTGAAGTCCACCCATCTTTAAAGCATGCTGGCTGGGGGATTCTGGGAGTTGAAGTCCACCCATCTTTAAAGCATGCTGGCTGGGGGAATCTGGGAGTTGAAGTCCACCCATCTTTAAAGCATGCTGGTTGGGGAATTCTAGGAGTTGAAGTCCACCCATCTTAAAGCCTGCTGGCAGGGGAATTCTGGGAGTTGAAGTCCACCCATCAGGTTTCTGGTATATTGCACCATTGATGGGAGGCCCACTGGCGCTCTCAACCAGGAGCCTGCTTCCTGTTGGAGGGGGCTTGCATTTCAGCTTCTCCAGACCCTTTTATGAGGGCTTCCAAGCTTCCCTCTACCCTGAGCAACGGTGAGGGATGCCGGGACCCATCACTCAAAACCCCACAGAGGCACGCTAGTCAAGTAGCCAGGAGATCTGATATACAAGCTTTCTGTCACGGGGACGGGCACAAAAAGCAAAGTCTATGGAGGAGGTCGGTGCCGGGGGTCTCTTATTTCCCCCCCTCTTCATAATCTGGAGTCAATCCTCCCAGCGTCTTGGGGATGTGTGTGTGGGGGGGGGCTCGTCTCTCCAATGGAGCAGAAGCAGAGCGGAGGAGCGAAAAGGGCCGCAGGGGGGAGCTTGCAAGGGACAGATCGGAGCATGTTTACTTCTGTTCTCTCCACCGCTGGGAGTTTGCAGCTGATGTAATGGCCGGGTGGGTTGGCATCAGGCCCTCGGCGAAGCTACGGTCCCACTTCTGCTGCGGTGGGACGCTGGACAGAAAGTGGAGGGGAGGGGAGGAAAGTCTCCTTGCCCCCGACTCCCAGCCCTTCCCCCACCTCTGGTAGAGCTTGGGCGCTTGGCAAAGGGTGCCCGGTGCCCTCTGCTTGGCGTGTGCAGGGTAAGCTGTGCAGAAGGAGCACGTTGAGGACCACAAGGTGGTAGAGCTGAGCCTTGGGCCCAGATAGATAGATAGATAGATAGATAGATAGATAGATAGATAGATAGATAGATAGATAGATAGATAGATAGATGGATGGATGGATGGACGGACGGACGGACGGACGGACGGACGGACGGACGGACGGAGGAAGGAAAAGACAGAGAGATGGATGGATGGATAGATAGATATAGATAGATAGATGATAAATAGATAGATAGATAGATAGATAGATAGATAGATAGATAGATAGATAGATAGATAGATAGATAGGTAGGTAGGTAGGTAGGTAGGTAGGTAGGTAGGTAGGTAAATAGATAGATAGATAGATAGATAGATAGATAGATAGATAGATAGATAGATAGATAGATAGATAGGGATGGATGGATGATGGATGAAGGAAGGAAAAGAGATGGATGGATGGATGGATGGATGGATGGATGGAGGAAGGAATAGATAGATGATAGATAGATAGATAGATAGATAGATAGATAGATAGATAGATAGATAGATAGATGGATGGATGGATGGATGGATGGATGGATGGATGGATGGATGAAGGAATAGATAGATAGATAGATAGATAGATAGATAGATAGATAGATAGATAGATAGATAGATAGATTAGGAAGGAAGGAAGGAAGGAAGGAAGGAAGAAATGAAGGGAAAGAGAGAGAGAGAGAGAGACAGACAGACAAGACACCCCAAAGGCATGGGAATTATCATTCCTACATCAAACCTAATCTGATGGGGCAACACGTCTAAACTGCCATTTCATTTTAGCTCCCATCTGGGGCTAACCCAGCCAACTGTGGCTAAGCCAACAAGCCATGGTTAGAAGTCCAGCATAGTGAGACGAGCAAATCCAGTTTAATTGGTCACCTAGCCTCTGGCTGTCAGCTCTGACAGGCATCACGTCAACATCTCATTCTTGGCTTGTCAAACCCGCAACCCGAGCTCCTTCGCTTCGTCTCCGAGCCCCCTTTTCTATCTCCGAGCCCCCCCGCGCTCCCCGTTGGCACGCCGGGGCAGAGCCCCCTTCCAGCTACCTGCCAAGAACTGCCAGGGACCTGCCGTCTGCTGACACCGACTGCAATTTGCGGCTAATAAATCAGGTGGCGAGATTTGCAAGATCAAATAATCCTAATAACATTTGCATAATGTGCGCACTTTGCATAAATTGGCACGTCAAAGCGTGAGCCTGGCCCTCCCCGGGCTCCAGAACGATGATCATTATTGTTAGGGAGAAGACAGGCAGGAAGAATAAGGCCCCGGCTGGGTAGCAGCGCCAGGGAGAACGGCTGCCAGGAAAGGAGGGAGCGGAGAGGATGGGTCCCAAGGCAAATGTCACGGGTATTGGGGTGGCTTCTGGGCCCCTCCATGCCAGGGATGGCAACCAAGGCCTGCAGCTGCTGCTCTAGATTTTCCATCATGGGCTTTTTTGTGTGTGTGTATCCAAATTCCCCAATCTTTGGATGGTGGAGGGAGGGGGAATTGGCAGGTTTTTTAAGCCTGGGCTACTTTGAGATGGGTGGACTTCCACTCCCAGAATTCTCCAGCCAGCCATGCTTTAAGAGGGGTGGACTTCAACTCCCAGAATTCCCCAGCCAGCAAGCTTGAAGAGGAACAGACTTCAACCCCCAGAATTCTCGAGCAAGTGTGCTTTAAGATGGGTGGGCTTCAACTCCTAGAATTCCCCAGCCAGCCTGCTTTAAGATGGGTTGACTTCAACTCCCAGAATCCTCCAGCCAGCTTGCTTTAAGATGGGTGGATTTCAACTCCCAGAATTCTCCCGCTAGCTTGCTTTAAGATGGGTGGAGTTCCATTCCCAGAATCCCCCAGCCAGCCTGCTTTAAGAGAGGTTGACTTCAACTCCCAGAATCCCCCAGCCAGCCTGCTTTAAGAGAGGTTGACTTCAACTCCCAGAATCCCCCAGCCAGCCTGCTTTAAGATGGGTTGACTTCAACTCCCAGAATCCCCCAGCCAGCCTGCTTTAAGA
>NW_015389040.1:148957-151054 GCF_001527695.2 Protobothrops mucrosquamatus | reverse complement strand
TGCTTTAAGATGGGTGGACTTCAACTCCCAGAATCCCCCAGCCAGCCTGCTTTAAGATGGGTGGATTTCAAACAAAGCAAGCAAAGCCAATGGGGAAAGCCAGATTTCTTAACAACCGTTTTAATCACTTGAAACCTGCAGTGAGATTCACTTAATAACTGTGGCAGGCAAGGTTGTAAAATGGGGCAAAACTCACTTAACACCTGTCTTGCTTAGCAAGAGGAATTTTGAGCTCAGTTGTGGTCGTAAGTTCCGGACTCCCTGTTCCGTTCCATTCCCTTTCTTCCTTCTGTTCTGTTCTGTTCTGTTCTGTTCTGTTCTGTTCTGTTCTAGCAGAGGCAGATCAGAAGCAAAAAAAAACAAAACAGCATTTCGCCTGCCCTGTGCAATTCACAATTCCTTGGATGCCCAATTCCTGCTCATTTAATCCAGAGATCCATACAGCCTTCATTAAAACTGCAGCTCTGCTCTCTCCAGGCTCACCATTCATTCCTTCACTTACTGATTTAATTGGTTATTAGGCTGGCAACTTGATTAAAGGAACTTGCACCGGTTGCGTGTGTGTGGGTGGGAGTTTTCTAAGCCTTCTACTCTGCAATTTTGGTTTTGTTTTTGTTTTTCGCTTTCCGGATCAGATCAGCATCTGAGCAAAATCAGGATTTCTGACTTGGTTCCTTTGGCAAAAAAAACGCGTCAGACTCTTAAAAAGAGGCAGCAGCTGAGCTGGGTGGCCTTGTAAATCAGGATTATCAATAAAGAAGCTGCAAATTAGAAAGAACAACCGAAACAAGTGGCCGGATTTCTCTAAGGCTGGCGGGATTCGTTTGGTGGATGTTTTTACCCTTTTAAATATTTTTTTTTAATTGTTTTAGAATTTTAAGCCGCCCCGGAGTCGTTTGGTGGAGTTGGGCGGCCCTGGAGATGAAACAAAGTGAAATAAAATAAAATAAATAATTGCTGGATTAATAACGGCGGGCGTTGACTCGATTCAGAAACGGCCAGTTGGTTTTTGAATTCTTGTTCCGTTATTAGTTATATATCACTTGTTTCCTTTAACCAGAAGAGGTCATTGTGATTGAATAGCTAAATCTATTTTTAGCTGGAGAGAACTGGATGGAGAATACAGGTGGTCCTCGACTTACGACAGCCTGCTTAGTGGCCATTCAAAGTTACAGCACTGAAAAAAGTGACTTATGACCGTTTTTCACGCTTAACGACCATCGCGGCATCCCCGGGGTCATGTGATCCAAATTTGGACGCTTGGCCACTGGCTCACCTTTATGACGGTTGCCGTATCCCGGGGGTCACGTGATCCCCTTTTGCGACCTTCTGACAAGCCGAGTCAAGGCAGATTCACTTAATGGCCGTGTGACTAACTTAACCAATTGCGGCGATTCACTTAACAACGGGGGCAAGGTCATAAAACGGGGCAAAATTCATTTAACAACTGTCTCACGTAACCACATAGATTTGGGGCTCAATTATGGTCGTAAGTTGAGGACAACCTATATTTAAAGCAGTTGGCGGTGGGGGGCACTAACCTTTTTTTTTAGGTTCCTCCGTTTTTAACACAGAGTGTTTGGATGGGAAGAAAAGAAGAAAAAGCAGATTTTTCCTCCTCCCCATCCTCCTCCTAAAGTCACACGTTGGGCCTGGTACCAAAAATCACTCTTTTGAGAGTGAAAAGTCGTTTTTTCCCTCCTCGGTTGCTTATTGTAGCTTCCGACACTATCACATTTGGCTCTTTGGTGCCACGTTTCCGCGAACGTAGATGTGGGGAGAGAGAGAGAGAGAGAGAAGAGGGGCCTGTCAAAAAGGCTTATTTTGGCATTTCTGCCCCTCCCCTTTAAAACAAAGAAGAAAAAAACCCAGCCAAGTTGGGAAAGAAAGCTTGTTGAGAGATGTCTGTTAGAGTGAGAGACCTGTGAGATCATCCAGATGTACCCGTTATCCTGAGAGGCGAGACTCTGTCTACATTCTGGGCAGGGCTGGAAACAGAGCAAAATATTCAACCGTTTGGTTGAGCGACCGATCGAAGTTACAGCAGCGCTGGGGGAAAAAAAAGACTACAGACCAGTCCTCGGACTTACGACCACC
>NW_015389040.1:137786-147303 GCF_001527695.2 Protobothrops mucrosquamatus | reverse complement strand
GAGATGTCTGTTAGAGTGAGAGACCTGTGAGATCATCCAGATGTACCCGTTATCCTGAGAGGCGAGACTCTGTCTACATTCTGGGCAGGGCTGGAAACAGAGCAAAATATTCAACCGTTTGGTTGAGCGACCGATCGAAGTTACAGCAGCGCTGGGGGAAAAAAAAGACTACAGACCAGTCCTCGGACTTACGACCACCGTAGCATTGCCCACCAATCAAACCTCGGTGCGTGGCAAACAGCCTGCGTTTAGGGGCAGTTGCAGCGTCCCAGGGTCACGTGACCCCCATTTGCGACCTTCCCGACAAGCAAAGGCAACGGGGGAAAGTTGGATTTCTTTAAAGAACTACAAGGATTCGTTTAACAACCGTGGCAAAAAAAAAAAAAAAAAAAGATCGTGGCTGGCTGGTGAATTCTGGGAGTTGAAGTCCGTAACTCCTAAAGTGGCCACGGTTGGAATTACCCCTGCGGTGGAACTAACTTCCATCGGCCACGGCATGTTGACTGGGGCATTGTAGGCAGGCCAATTGTGGCATTGTGGGTATACCGGTCGTCCTTGACTGACCACGATTCGTTTAGTGACCGTTCGAAGTTACCGTGGCACGGGAAAAAGCGACTTACGGCTGTTTTTCACCCTTAACGACCGTTGTAGGGGTCACGTGGTTCAAATTCAGCCACTTGGCGACTGGCTCGTATTTATGACGGTGGCAGGGTCTCCCGGGGTCACGTGACCCCCTTTTGTGACCTTCCAATCAGCATTCACTTAATAACCTGTTGTTGACTTAAGAACTACGGCAATACCCTTAACAACTGGAGCAAGAAAGGTGGCAAAAATGGGGCCAAACTCACTTAACCGATGCCTTCCTTAGCAACAGAAATTTTGGGCGCCATCATGGTCATTAATCGAGGACCACCTGTACTGACTGGGGCATGATGGGAGCTAAAGAGAGCTTGGAAAAACCAGATTGGATGGCATTGGTGAACGCTAACGGAGCACAGAACTGTACTGGGACGCCCAGGATTGTCGTAATTTCTATCGCACTGCAGAAATATGTGATTGCGTGGAGCGCAATTAGCTGTTTGACAACGGTGTTTTTTTCCCGGGTCCTCGCTCAAACCGGCACCTGGCCGGGGCTGCGATAAGAAGAAAAAAAAGAAAGAAAAGAAAAAGAAGAAAAAGACCTATTGGAAATCGATAGCGGGAAATATTACAAAGACGGTGGGGCATTCTCTACCGCAGTCGGCAACGTCTTGCTTATTGGGTTTGTTAAAAGATAACACACATTGTGCGTGTTGGGAATTTAATAACAGCTGCTAGAATATGTATAACAAAGCACGAAACACAACACGGGGATGGGAAGGTAGAGGCCCTTCCGGTGAGGGAATGGCTGTAAAGATGTCAGTAAATAGCATTTAGGAACAGGCTGTGGTTTTAAATGGGTTTGGGAATCTTTTCGGAGGGAGGAAGATTAGGGAAGCTTTTGACGGGTCGTCGGGAATTTATCTCATAATTGGACACAACAGAATAAAACTTCTGCCTTTCCTGTTGCATTGATGTTTGCAACTCTGGCTTTCTGGATACTTTTACTGCGATTTTAGTTGTCGGAGATTTAATAATAGACCCTCTGGGAGTTTAAACAGATTATTGGGAAGATTATTGGAAAAACCACCTAAGCTAACAACAGGATGGATAAATGGGAATAGCACTCTGTTCAGGAGTAGTCTATCACTGGGTATCGGTCGCTGGGGAGAGGAATAAGGTTGGAGAAATGTGTCCGGTTTTGGGCCTTCTGAAGTCCTGGATGGTTGCCACATCTGGAAATGCTATAGATAGTCCACCCAAAGCATCTGGAACAGTGTTTCTCAAACTTGGCCACTTGAAGATGGGTGAACTTCAACTCCCCAAATTCTCCAGACAGCAGGCAGCCTGGGGAATTGGGGAGTTGAAGACCACCCTTCTTCTGGGAGATGAGGTCCACCCATCTTCAATTCTGGGAGTTGAGGTCCACCCATCTTCAATTCTGGAAGTTGAGGTCCACCCATCTTCAATTCTGGGAGTTGAGGTCCATCCATCTTCTATTTTGGGAGTTGAGGTCCACCCATCTTCAATTCTGGGAGTTGAGGTCCACCCATCTTCAATTCTGGGAGTTGAGATCCACCCATCTTCAATTCTGGGAGTTGAGGTCCACCCATCTTCAATTCTGGAAGTTGAGATCCATCCATCTTCAATTCTGGAAGTTGAGGTCCACCCATCTTCAATTCTGGAACTTGAGGTCCACCTATCTTCAATTCTGGGAGATGAGGTCCATCCATCTTCAATTCTGGGAGTTGAATCCACCCATCTTCAAGTTCACTCATCTTCAAATCCACCCACCATCAAGGTCATCACTGATCTAATGGATACCTTGTTTCCACATGTTGACCTTGGTTAGTTTTTGGGTGACTGAGCAGAGTTGTGCTAATCCAACCTTTCAGGTTAATTTATAGTTTGGTTTATTCTGTGAAGGGATGGATTCAGGAGTTGGTTGAGGAATTCTGGGAGTTGAAGTCCACCTATTGTATCTTCAAGAAGCCAAGGAGGAGAAACACGGATCTGGAAGATGCCAGACTGGGGAAACTGCCTGAGGTTGGGTCTTCTGAACCACGCCAAGAAGTTTCATGTGCATCCTCTGCAGATCAGAACGGGAGAGCGGACCGATGAAAGAGAAACATGTTGGAGAATAACTGTCCCACAAGAGGGCAAAGTCTAACCCACCCTGAATGCCTTTGCGCACGGGAGACAAATTCCTTGTGTGTCCAACCACAGTTGGCCAATAAAGAATAAAGAAAGAAGAAAGAATTCTTGGACCCTTATTTGGTCTTTCCCAGGCGAATCTGCCAGTCTGGGGGAAGATTCCTGTGAAATAGGCACCAAACAATAAAGTAGCTAGTTTGAACTCTACAACGTGTGGGCCTGGTTGTTCGCAACTGACAAACATGAATCAAGTATAAGGGACTGGATGCAGACAGGATGGAAGTGAGAGAAGGAAGATCTTCTCAGCAGATCTCTCTCCTTGCATGATCCCTGGGGGAGATTTCTTTGGAAATCTAAGCCACTTGGGGCCACTCTGTGGTTTGCAAGCCTCCCGTTAGGTGTAATTCACAGGCCCAGGAGGAGTGATGGAGTAAAGGGTTAGGGTTACAGATCAGCTTCTCCCAAAGGTGCTTTTTCAAAAGGCAACTGGACTTTCTCGTTTTTGACAGTTCTGGCCAGAACTGAAGAAGCTTCTTGGATGAGAAGCGAAATATCTTCCAGGGGAAAAAAATCCAATAAAGTCCAGCTGCCTTTTGAAAAACACCTTTGGGACAACTGGATGAGTGAGAATCTCCATAGAAGGACCACCTTCTCGAGAGAGAACACATCCTTCCTGGGGACCCCCGGGTGGAACCCCCAGAGGAAGGCTGGGGAGAAGATGGACACGAAGGGCTTTGCTCTCCCAAAGGTGCTCCGTAGGGCCACAGAGTCACAGATCCTGCCTGGAAATGGCGCGGAGACAGCTTGCCTTGAAATATGGCCCAGACTCACACCCCCTTTGTGCCCGGCTCTAATTAACTGCTTCAGCTCTTCCCCAATTAAGCCTCTCTCTCTCTCTCTGTCTCTCTCTCTCTCTCTTCCTTTCTTTCTCTCTTCCCCCCCCCCACCCAGCTTTTCCAATGTGTCAATTTTTGCAAGAAATTGCAAAAACAGCTCATTAGCAGCCTAGCTCCTGCTTGATTTATCCGAGCAGCATCGTGGGGCGGGGGGGGGAGGTGGGGGGGGGGAAATGTGACGTGTATTTCGAATGACAAAAATCGCAGGAGCCGTTCTCCGCAGCAGGTGAGAATCCGGGTGCCAAAGATGGAGGCTGGGAAAAAGAGGGGGCGACCCGAGGGAGGGGACTTCGGACCGAATCGGGAAGCTGCCAGTCACTCCTTGAGATTGGATTATAGGTTCCCCCCCCCCGCCGAAACCCCAGTTTCGTTCCTTCCGACAATCCAAGATGGCCCAGGGCATTGGGTTGTTAGAGGGGCTGCCTGTCTCTGTAGCAGCACCTGCCCTCTAGAACGAGGTCCCATCTGAGATCTGGTTTCCCCCCCCCAGTTCCCCCTCTGCTGTTGTTCACCAGAAGACCTGGATCTTTACCTCTGGAAAGAGAGAGAGAGAGAGGGAGGGAGACAGAGAAAGGGAGGGAGGGAGAGGGAGGGGTAGAGAGAGGGGGGAGAGAGAGGGAAGGAAGGAGGGAGAGATAGAGAGTGGGAGAGAGAGAGAGGGAGGGAAGGAGGGAGGGAGAGGGAGAGGGAGAGGGAGAGAGGGAGGGAGAAAGAGGGAGGGAGGGAGAGAGAGGGGGAAGGAGGGAGAGAGAGAGAGGGAGAGAGAGGGAGGGGGAGAGAAAGAGAGGGAGGGAGACAGAGAAAAGGAGACAGAGAAAGGGAGGGAGGGAGAGAGGGAGAAAGGGAGAAAGAGAGAGAGGGAGGGAGAGAGTCCTCACTTCAGGGTCTTAGCCCCCTTTTATCCTTACTTGACCTGATTGCTCTTTTTTGATGGCTGTCAGTCACCCAGACTGATTGAAGACTTATTATGTGTGTAATAAGCTATGATTATTGTTATTAACCATTTTTGTGTCTTGTCGTTTGTTTAAATCCAAATCCCAAACAGCTTGATCCCCAGTTGTATCCTCTTCTATTTCTTCTTTAAAATCCATTTTTTTAATATATGGGACAATCTCAAGATAAGCGTCTTGGGAGCATTGTTCCCAAATATCCTTTTGACTTTTCCCAAAGTTAAAATGCTTTTTTCTCCATTCTGTATTGCTGGGCCTTTTCTCCTTTAATAATCAGCGCTTGCTCTTATTTGGTTGCCTCTAGTGTCCAGCCTTCAAAGTCTCCTCTTATCGTGTTTTTTTTTTCTTCTCTCTAATCCAGAACATTTTCCCACGGGAAGATCTCTTACCCTTGGATTCAAAATCCTCATATATTTTTAATAGGATTTTAAACAACCCACGGGACGGATTCTGATAATTAATTTCAAAATCTTATTTCCCACCCTTCAGGCCTCTTCGTTCGTTTATAATTCCAAAATCAACGTTTTTAATCAGCCGCTTGCTATTTATTTCAATTTGTTTTTTTGAAAAAAAAAGTTCTTAATTTACATGAAATTTCTTCCACTTGAGGATTGAAGGAGAAAAACCCGGTGAAATGAAACTTGTCAAGTTCTGAAGGTTCTTAATATCCAAAAAGCAGTTAACGAGCCATTTCCGAGAGTGATTAAGAAAGTGGGCGAACCCATTGTCTTGTTTGAAGGCTCCAAGTGGGAGAACTTGGACAAAGTTGACCTTTTCTTGGTTCCCACAGCTGTAAAACCCATCGAAGACTGCTGTTTTATGGTCTCCATGCAGGGACCCTCCGTACGGAGTGCTTATGGGCAATCTCAGGTCCTCCCCTTGATCCAGAGGAATTTTGTAGCACAGATCTGTTTGTTGGCCCTTCTTCTGCTGTGCTCATCCATCTTCAGTTCAGAACAATGGCTTGGCTGCACCTTGTGGTCATCTTGAACCTTGGCAGCTCAGATTTGGTAAGATTATAGCTTTAGTGAGATTATGCTAGAGCACTGGACTAGAAGACTTCCAACGTCCCTTCCAGCTCTGTTCTGTTCTGTTCTGTTCTGTTCTGTTCTATTCTATTCTACAATCTATCTATTTTATTCTATTCTATTCTACAATCTGTCTATTCTATTCTATTCTACAATCTGTCTATTCTATTCTATTCTACAATCTGTCTATTCTATTCTACAATCTGTCTGTTCTATTCTATTCTATTCTATTCTATTCTATTCTATTCTATTATTCTATTCTATTCTATTCTATTCTATTCTATTCTATTCTATTCTATTCTATTCTATTCTACAATCTGTCTATTCTATCCCATAATTCTATTCTATCCCGTAATTCTATTCTATTCTATTCTATTCTATTCCATTCCATTCCATTCCATTCCATTCCATTCCATCCAGAAAGGTTGAAATAATACCCACAATGAGGAATTCTGGGAATTGAAGTCCACAAGTCATAAAAGGGCCAAGTTTGAAGTCCCCTGCTGTAAAAGACAAATGACACTCGTGGGTTCGCCAGTCCTTCGGGGTTCAGCGCAGGGCAGGTTTCGCACACAGACCTGAATTCAGAGGGCAACTGCGATGGAACAAAAGGATGCTAAAGGATGGGAAGGACACCAGAAATTGTGGTTTTAGGCCAGAGATTTAGAATTTGGGAAGTGAGGTGTGTGTGTATGTGTGTGTGTGTGTGTGTGTGGGTTCCTTTTTTGAATCCTCCCTCTGCTTTTTTCCAATGCAAGTCTCGATCTGCTAGCCAGGAAGTGCCAGCAGAGGGCAATGCAGAAGAAGATTATTAATTTATTTTTATTTTTTTAAAGCATCCTTCGCTGGTAGCGTAGCCGTTTTCTGTAAATCTGTCCTTTTCTCAAGGATCTTGGAATATTTGAGGAAGGCAAGTTAGCATCCCACATGTTTGCCACTGCGATCGGAACCGTTGGCAATTTCCCGAGGTCAACGGTGGACAGGAAAAGAAAAAAAAAAGCAGGGGGAGGCGGGTTAGGGAAATGAATTAATTAAAGAATGAAATGAATTAAAAGACCGGCAGGGACGCCCAGGCGAGAAAAAAAACAACCCCACAGCTAAGTAGTAACAAGGTTGTTAAATGAATCTGGCTTCCCCCATTGAATTCGCTTGTCAGAAGGTGACCCTGGGGGATGCTGCGAGCGTCATAAATACGAGTCAGTTGCCGAGCGCCTGAACTTTGATCACAGGATCACGGGAATACTGCAATGGTCATAAGTGTGAAAAACGGTCCTAAGTCACATTTTTTTCAGCGCCGTTGTAACGTTCAACGGTCACTAAACTAACTGCTGTAAGTCGAGGACTACTTGTAAGCTGCCTGGGACATAGTGGGCGTTTTTCACTTGTTTGGGGTTTAAATGTGGATTTCCCGAGGCAGAAACGCATCCTCATTGATGAATTGCAGGGCTAAAGGGAAGCTTCTCTGGAGAGATGCAGAAATGGGACAGATATATGATTAGTGTCGCGTTGATATGCCATCGTGGCTTCACTCCATCAACTATATATTTTTTTTCTGCGCATTATTAGAAGAAAAGAAAGAAAAACCACCCGCCTAGAGGTTTTCTGTATTATATGTAGTTTTGCAAGTGATTTTTCCTTCTCACAAACTTCCTGAGGCGTGCTGCTTAAAATGCAGATTTTGCAAATAGATGCAGGCCTCTTCTTCAGGGACCCCCCCTTCCCGAAAATACAGTCGAACGGGTATTTGGGCAAGGAACGGCAAAACGTTTCCCAGGATCTCTCGTCTGTGGCTGAGCGGATTTTGCGTTTCCTAAAAACGGTGGCGTTCTTTTTTAAAAACAAAAAACAAAAAAATTTTGCCTCCCTAGAAATGAGGCATCTCAGCATTTGAGTGGGTTAGCTTCCCTCCTTGCGGTGTGTTTATTCGTGGCCTGAAGGGCTGCTAAGATTCAGTTTGCAAAATCGACAAATGTTAACTAACGCTTGCTCGTTTAAACCTGTGGATCGATTTATTAATCTGGAATTAACACAAGAGACGCATTCTCCGTCGGACGGCCAAAGTAATATTTTTAGAGCATGACTGTCTTCAACGCAGGCGCAGATGGGTTGGTGTTTGCTCCTAAGTTGTTTTATGTTGGATGTTAGTTAAAAGAGACACTTGCTTGATCGCCAATGGTGGGTACAGAAATCCTTCTAGCTGCTTTTCTTCCTGCTTTTTTAAGCCACATACAGAGATTAAAGGGGCATGCTATCCGCTTCTAAATCCTACCCTGCTCGTTTGCTAACTTGATTACTGAGATTTTTAAAGAGGCTGAATTATGACTGAGAACAGAGTCTAGATGTGGGTAAAGTAGACATTACTTTGTTCATGTATCGTGTCAATATAACTCTCCCCATAAACAGTATGATTCAGTTATGCAGTTAACGTTCAGCGGTAACTTTAATTCATGCTACATCTTGTAGAGAAATGTTTCTTGACAACTTTAAGATACTGGGAGCTGTACTTCAGCTCCCAGAATTCCCCAGCCAGCCTGCTTTAAGAGGGGTGGACTTCCACTCCCAGAATCCCCCAGCCAGCATGCTATAAGATGTGTGGACTTCAACTCCCAGAATCCCCCAGCCAGCATGCTATAAGATGGGTGGACTTCAACTCCCAGAATTCCCCAGCCAGATGCAGGGATTCAACTCCCAGAATTCCACAGCTAGCAGGCTTTAAGATGTGTGGACTTCAACTCCCAGAATTCCCCAGCCAGTCTGCTTTAAGATGCATCAAATCAACTCCCAGAATTCCCCAGCCAGCAGGCTTTAAGATGGGTGGACTTCAACTCCCAGAATCCCTTTGCAGTCTGCTGGCTGGGGAACCTCATCAGCTGGAAGCCATGCTGGTTTAATTCACTATAACTCGCCCAGCCCTGATTTAAAAACCAGGACAAACTTAGAACAGGACTTGGGAAAGGATTATGGGTCTCCCAGGCCAATGTGCACTTCCGAGTGTGTCTTGAATGACCGGGCTTTGTGTGACACAGTGCTTTAAGGTGTCAGCATGCGTGTGTGTTTCCACGACTGGGCCATTCCCCAGAAGCAATCTGCTAGCAGTCAAGTACAGCCACAGTAGTTGTTCATACAAGGGACATTTTAACAAGGCTCAATGTTCAAATTAAAGCTACAATTGCAAGCGATTCCCGGAGACCGATTTGATTGATTGACTGATTGACTGACTAATTACGTGCCATCAAGTCATTTTTGACTCCTGGCGACCAGATAGAATTTTATTTGTGATGCTTTGATTAGGAGGAGAAACCGGATATTTCCTTTCCCTCCCCAAGACCCTCCTAGACTTATGAAAAAAAAGCGTTTTAACGCAACTGGAAGGGACGGCGTCTCCATACATCGATTACAAAAAGTCGCACGACTCAAAGCGGATCTATTACACCATCCGACATCCTCGGAAAGGATCCGATAATCAAAAGCACCGAGGGCTGTCACAACTACCTGGTAGAATGTGCGTAAATAACAACCCCAACCATAAATCTCGGTTGATTTTCTGGCACTCCAATCTCCTTCACGCCTATTTGCGCAGACACACCGTTCCCTTCAGCCTCTTTGGATCTGCATAGATAAGAACATCGCTTGGACAACCTTGAAAATGCTATTAGAGCAGCGGCTCAGAGCCTCTCCCCGTATCCAGGGCTCTGAATAAAAATAACAAAAGTTGTAGGGACCTGAAAGGGCCGCCCTAATGGGGGTCTCTCTTCCCACAATCCCCCTTCTTACTCGCTTCTTGTGCCTGTACGGAGAGAAAATACCGTACAGATTGAAAAGGTGATGCGACGTTCCTGCAATCCAAGTGCCTGGAGGCACTACTACTACTACTACTACTACTACTACTACTACTACTACTACTACTACT
>NW_015389040.1:120679-137734 GCF_001527695.2 Protobothrops mucrosquamatus | reverse complement strand
CTTCTTCTTCTTCTTCTTCTTCTCCTCCTCCTCCTTCTCCTCCTCCTCCTCCTCCTCCTCTTCCTCCTTCTTTCTTCTTCTTCCCCATCCTCTCCCGCATCAACAAATCCCGTGCCAGGGGCCCTGACACGTTTTTAAAGCCTCTTGTGTGAAAACACATTTAACAGCTCGCAAGGAGTGCGAGCCAGCCTCCTCGTGTGTGTGGGGGGGTGAGGGGTGGGCAGGCTGGCGTGCATGTGTGAAGAAGTGCAAATTCAGTCACTGCCGATCCGGCTGCCACAACTGGAAGAGATGGATTGCAAAAAAACGGGGGCGGGGGAAGTGTGCCTCTATGTGCTTGCACACCTTTGGGTGTGCGGGACCGTGTGACACGCTGCCTCTCCTGGGATGCAAGGCTGAGTTAGGAAAAGAGAAGGAGCTGGGGCAATATTTCCCACAAAAAAATTCTCATTTTTCTGCAAGACTTCACACACATGCACGCACCCGGGGCCTGGATTCTTTGCTGGCCCCTCCCCTCGCCAGCTCACTCCTGCCTTCCTGACCCCCCCCCCAGAGGTGCTCCAGATGTGGAGAGGAAACTGCTCCGTCTCCTGGTATCTGATGGAAGGAAGGATTTAACCGTGTAATCCTCTTATCCTTCCTTGAGTATTTCTCTTTGCCTGCCACGCTCGACCTTGCGGTGCTTAATTACTGCTGGGGAGTGACCGGGAGTGTGTTTTGGCAGTGGAAGCTGGGTTGGGGAGCCCGGCTCCCTCCACTGCAGCCCATAAATGCTTCTGCCAGCGGGAGGCAAGAATCCAGAATTTTGCCGGCCTTTCTCACCCTTTCCTTGCTTTGGAACCAGGGAATGGCTGCCCAGAAGCCCCCCTGAAATAACTAAATATTGAGGATAACTTACGAGGGAGGCCAGAAGCTCTTAGAAATTGTGACATGGAAAGGTACGGGGTTCCTTGACTTACAACCAAAATTTCTGCTGCTCAACAAGATAATTCTTAAAGGGGCTGTGCCCCATTTTACGGCCTTTCTTGCGACGGTTGTTTAAGTGAATCCCTGCGGTTGTTAAGGTGGGAACCCGGTTGTTAAGTGAAACCGGCTTCCCCCCGTTTGACTTTGCCTTGCCAAAAGGGGATCACGGGACCCCGGGAGACACGGCGGCCGTCATAAATACGAGTCAACTGCCAAGCGTCGAAGGTTTGATCACGGGACACCGTGGGATGCTGTGACGATCGTATGGAAGGCCGTCGTAATCATAAGGGACGTTTTTCAGTGGCGTTGTGATTTCACATCAAACTGCCGTTAAGTCGAGAGCTGCCCGTAGGAAATTTTAGAAATCGTGAACTGGGAATGTATTTATTTCTATTTATTTTTTTAAAATTTATACCTCGCCTTTATTATCGTCACAAATAACTCAAGGCGGCGAACATAACCACAACACCAACCCTGTGAGGTGGGTTGGGTTGAGGGATAGGGAGTGGCCCAATGTCACCCAGCCAGTTTATGGCTAAGGCGGTCCTGGACCTAGGACCGTAATTGAAACTTTCACATGTGCAATTTCTGTCTGATATGTCTGTTAGGTATGTCTGTGCACACGGTGTTTTATGACCCTGGAAATCGGGAACCAGGTTTAGACGGTTGGGTGAACCTACCCACGATATCCTGGAGATTGTGGGAACTAGGTATGCCTGGTTTAATGAAAAGGAGGACTAGAGGTGTTCCAATATCTCAAGGGCTGCCCCAAAGAAGAGGGAGTCAAGCTATTCTCCAAAGCGCCTGAAGGCAGGACAAGAAGCAACGGATGGAAACTCATCCAGGAGAGAAGCAACCTGGAACTAAGGAGAAACTTCCTGATGATGATAACAATTAATCAGTTGCTTCCAGAATTTGTGGGTGCTCCATCACTGGAGGGTTTAAGAAGAGATTGTCTGAAAATGGCGTAGGGTCTCCTGCTGGAGTAGCGGGTTGGGCTAGATGGCCTCCAAGGTCCCTTCCAGCTCTGTTATTCTGTATTCTGGGAGATGGCCTTCCAGAGAGCCACCTGACAGAGACCGATCCGCTCCTGGCCGAGGGTGCCAAGCAGAGGCAGGCCGGTTCCCCATGGGGCCGGCTAACAGACCAATTAAGCTGCCCATAAAATTTTTTAATCAAGCGATAATGCACCTTACTTTGTTTAATTAGTGTTCTGTCAAGCGGAGGGATATCCGGAGATGAGCCCGGTGGGATTCCGTGCCAGGGTTGGTCCCCGGCAGACAGGCAGGCGGACGCAATTGGCAGCCACATTTCAATTAAACTGACAGCCTCCCCTTTGGGTGGGTGGGGTGGGGGGCTTGAATATTGATTGCCAGGCAATTAGACCCTTTGAGGCACAATGGATGGGGGGGGGCACCAGCGTGGCTAAGGTCAACAAGGTACCTGGGTGCCCGTAGGTTTAAGTTTATTTAACTCATACTGTATGTGATTCAGTCCTGGGTGATGTGTCAGATTCCCCTCTTTTATCCTCTGCACAACAACCTTGGCAGGTAGGATGGGGGTGCAAAGAGAGAGGTAGAAGCACAGGGGGGGGGGTGCCCTTGGGCCTTGCTCTAATGCTGCAGGCAGCTTCAGCCTCATCTGAAAACTATTTGAGAGTCCATCGGCTCTCGGTTCCACACAGGAGAAAGGAGGAGGGAAGCTTTTGGGAGAAAAAGAAGGTGGGGAGGGGATGATGGGAGGTGAGGTCCAACAAACCGGGAGGGTCATAGGCTGCCAAACGGTGAACGTGCAAGCTGGGACCAGGAGAAAGTGTAAAATTTATTGATGTATTTATTATTATTTTCATAAACAACTCAAAGCAGAGAACATAGCTAATATTCTTTCCCCCTCCTTTTTCCCCCTGGAACAACGACCTTGTGAGGTGGGTTGGGCTGAGAGAGAGAGGGGGACCGGCTCAAAGTCACCCAGCTGGCTTTTGTGACTAAGGTGGGACTAGAACTCACCGTCTCCTGGTGACTGGCCCAAAGTCACCCAGCCGGCTTTCATGCCTAAGGTGGGACTAGAACTCCCAGTCTCCTGGTTTCTAGCCTGGCACCTTCAGCCAGCTGGCTTTTGTGGCAAGGTGGGACTAGAACGCCCAGCCTCCCAGTGATCGGCCCCAAGTCACCCAGCCGACTTTCATACCTCAGAGAGGACTGGAACTTCTATCTCCCAGTGACCAGCTGAAAGTCACCTAGCAGGCAAAACTATAACTCCCAGTCTCCTGGTTTCTAGCCTGGCACCTTCAGCCAGCTGGCTTTTGTGGCAAGGTGGGACTAGAACTCCCAGCCTCCCAGTGATCGGCCCCAAGTCACCCAGCCGGCTTTCATACCCAAGAGAGGACTGGAACTCCCAGTCTCCCAGTGATCAGTCAAAAGTCACCTAGCAGGCAAAACTAGAACTCACAGACTTCTGGTTTCTAGCCTGGCACCTGCACCACGAGACCAAACCAGCTCTATACCCTTGCAGCTCAGTCCAGGAGGGGGCGGGCTATGGGAAATGTCGGTGCAATAACCTCGGGAGGGCCGCCATTTTCCTTTCTCACGCTTCCACTAGGCGCAGTCTCCTCACTTTCATGCCCACCGGGCCTTCTGCAGCCGTGCGAGGATCCTCCCTCCCATCGTCCTGCTGGGGACGAGGGAGGGTATTAGGCCAGAGAATACCTGCCTTCTATCCCCCACCCACCCACCCACCCCTGCGGCCCAGCCCTCCTGGCGCCCCCCCCGGAACGACGTGCCCCCCCCCCCAAGGCTGGGGAATAATTGTTTGTTTCACTTGAGCTGTTTTGTGGCCAGGCGAGGGCAAGCCTTGTAATGAGTATGGATTTGCCAGTAAATAAGTCCCGTTGCTTCTCAGCTCTGTAATAAATGAATTTGCAGTAATCTGCCGATCCGGCAGGGTAATTGCTAGCTGTCAGCCCAAATTGATGCGGCCGTCCCTGGCTCTGCAGCGGCCTGCCCTTCCTTCACGCTGCGGTTCTCGCCTCGCCCCGCCTCCCCGCCCGCTCTTCCACGCACGGGGGGGACGGGCACAAGCGAAGGGTCCCTTGTTTCCTGCCCACCCCCCAGGGCCCCTGAAAGACCCTCGCCCGCTTCTGCCATCCAGAAAGCAGACGGGGCCTAACCAGGACGGCACAGGGGGGAGAGGGCACTGCCAGGCAAGGCGGCAGATTCCCCAGTCGGCGTGCAAAGAAGTGCAGGGGTGTTTTCTATGGGGGGGGAAGCGTGCGGGTTGGGGGGGAGCAGCGCCTTTTACAAGTCCCCCCTTTGCAAAAAAACAAAAAAACAAAAAACAAACAGGCTTCAGAGCAGGTCCAGAGTTTTTTCCAGGAACCATTTTTAGTCGTCACATCTCTGCACAAAGATGAGGAATACAGGCCGTCCTCGACTTAAAGGCCATTTGTGTAGTTACAACGGGCGCGGCAAAAAGAGATTGGTGGCCAATCCTCACGCTTACAACCGTTGCGGCATTCTCCCCCCCCCCATGGTCGGGTGATCCAAATTCAGACGCTTGGCAACCGATTCGTATTTACGACGGTCGCAGCGTCCCGGGGATCACGTGATCTCACCTTTTGACAAGCAGACTCAAAGGGGAGAGCCAGATCCGCTTAACGACCGTGTTATTAACAGAACAACGGCAGGGATTCCCTTAACGGCCGTGGTAGGAAAGGTTGTAAAATGGGGGCAAAGCTCGCCTAACATTTGCCTCGCTTAGCGACAGAAACGCCGGGCTCAATTGTGGTCGTAAGTGGAGGACCGCCTGTGTTTTTTCCCACTTTATTTTCCGCGCTAGCTTCTCCTCGGTTTCATCGCTCGACAGAGCCTGGGAGTCGGAGAAGATGGGCGGGTGGGGATCAGAGGTGAGGCTGGGGGTCAAACCTGGGGTCTTCTCTCCCAAAAGCAGCTTTCTTTAAAAGGGAAAGGGACCGGGGCAATATTTAGTGGGTGGATGTGGGCTTGGAAAGCCTCTAAAAATGAGCGGCGTTTCGAAACGATCCACTGGATCCATCCTGTCCGTTCTAAGGCAGCAATTGAGATCTACCGAGATGATGTCAGGATTTGGGCTTTGTCTGCTGGCTGAGCCTGGACAAAAACCAAGAAAAGCTAGGCTATTTTGGGATGCATTGAGAAGCAAGCACTGGAGAGGTGGGGTTTTTTGGAGTCCCGGCTGAAACTTGGTCAAAGATGCAGCTTGAAAGATTTATTTAAAGATTTAAACACTAAGGAGGCATCGGGTAAGCAAAATCATTAATTCTAGGGAGGCCAGAAGCCGAGCTGGACTGGAGGGGACCCTTAGCTTTTTAAATCTTTCCTCCTTCCTTTAACCCCAGAGATCTAGAAAACTAAAAGAGGGGGAGAAATCAATTTTTTTAAAAAAATAAATAAAAATCTCCATCACCACTATTGCCCCTTTGTGTCACGCTGGCTGTATCCGTATCTGGAAAATATTCCTCATTTTCTTCCAATCTTGCCTTCCGTTCCCTTTCTTCCCCGTCTTTAGGGTCACCCCTCACTGGAAGCTCCTTGGGGTGGGGTGGGGGGGACACCAAGGGCCAGGCTACTGGGCTGCTGTGCCATTTCTCCACCCACCCACCCACCCACGCAGTTCATCCCAGATCAGCTGGAAGGCAGGCTTTGCAAAATGCAGTGTATTCATGAGACAAGTGTGTGTGTATGTGTGTGTGTTTGTGTGTGTATCATTTATTCTGGAATGCGGAAACTGGACTAAGGACTTATAAACAGCCCTGCGCAAGGAAGGAAGGAAGGAAGGAAGGAAGGAAGGAAGATGACAAAGAGAAAGAAGGGAGGGAGGGAGAGAAGGAGGGCCGGGCTCATTATGCAAAATGGCCCTCGTTTGCATAATGATTGCCGAAGGCAGAATGCGGGAGGCGATGGAGGAGACCGTTGCTTGTCTGGATGCGCGCACGGGGCGCCGCCGCGAACGTCAAGGACTCCATTGCGGGTTGAGCCGAGCGAAGGCTCTCCGCCCGCTTTCTCAAGCGCCTGGTCCTCAGCGTCCGTTTGGGACTCTGCTTAGCCAAATCCAAAGACGGAGGGCTCGCTGGGCTTAAACATGGACACGCAACGGCGGGCTGAAGCCTTAGAAAGAGAGAGAGAGAGCGAGAGCTTGGCGGTGGGCTGTGTCTGTGTGTGTGTGTGTGTGTGTGTGTCTGGGTGTGCGCGCCTTTGCGCAGCCGGAGAAAGGAAGGAGGGCGCACGGCCAAGCGGGGAGGAGTGGATAGCCTGGTTAAAGCGCAGCAAAAAAAGGGGAGGGGGTTTCCTTCCAGGGGAAAAAAGGAGGCAAAGGAAGCGGCGGGTCTCTCCCTCCCTCCCTCCAGGGCGGCTCGCGGGCGCAGTCAGATCCCCCCCCCCCCGGACAGTCCCGGTGCCCGAGCGAGGCGCGCACTAGGGGAGAGCGGCGCATCGCTTCCACCTCTCCAAGCGTCAAAGCGCCTTGGCCCAGCGGGCAGAGATGGAGAAAGGAAGGCAGGGCGCGGGCAGGAAGAAAGATCCCGAGGCTGCTTTGGATGGCTGGGCAGAGCAGGGCAAGTTTTGGCGCAATTGCTTTGGGGATGCCCGCAAGCGCAGGTACCCACCAATCAAGCTGATAGGTGTGTGCGCGACCTTGCTCCGAATGTGTTGCTGGAGAGATCTGCTCTGCAGCTGCCCTCCGGCCTGATTCCCAGTCAAGAGCACTCCTGGGCATATGCAGAGTGTTTTCCCTTTCCCCAAGGCAGGGATGGCGAACCTTTTAGAGACCGAGTGCCCAAACTGCAACCCAAAACCCACTTATGCATCGTCGGGTGCCGGGTGGGTGTGGCCCATTGGCTGAGTGTGGCCAATTGGGTGGGGGTGGCCCATTGGGTGAGCGTGGCTGCGGTGGTAACTGGCAGACTGGGTGGGACTAAAAAGTTCAATCAATTCCAACTTTGCAAGATCTTTTTTTTCCCCACAAGAAGTTGAAATTGACTGATTGATTGAACTTTTTTTTTTTTGCACATGGCAGCAGGGACCTAAAGCGAAAAAGTTTTATAAAACCCAGCTGAAGGCCTAGGACTGGGACGACGGCACGCGTGCCCACAGAGAGGGCTCTGAGTGCCGCCTCTGGCACCCGTGCCATAGGTTCGCCACCACTGCCCCAAGGGATCGTGCCGCCACAGCTTTCCCTGAACGTTGGGATCGCTTCAGGATGGAGTTGCTTGCAGCTTCCTGGCGCTTATTGAGAAACTGAAAAGGGTTTCGGATCTAAGCTGGTGTGAGGCAGGACTTGAAGGCCTGGGGAAAGGAACAGGTTAAGATTAACAAGGGTGGGGTGCTTTCCTACATGGGGAGGTCTTCAAACCTGGCCCTTTTATGACTTGCAGACTTCAACTCCCAGAATCCCTCAGCCGGCGGGCCATAAAAGTCATAAGAGGGCCAAGTGTGAAGACCCCTGCCCCGTATCATCTGTCTGTCCCTGGGGACGCCACAGCTGTTTGCTTAAAATAGTGCTTCTCAAGC
Organism: Protobothrops mucrosquamatus; assembly: GCF_001527695.2. Taxonomy (NCBI): domain Eukaryota; kingdom Metazoa; phylum Chordata; class Lepidosauria; order Squamata; family Viperidae; genus Protobothrops; species Protobothrops mucrosquamatus. The sequence goes on along the minus strand of NW_015389040.1, from coordinate 130,226 downwards.
CTGGCAACTGGGTGGACTGCAACTCCAGAATTCCCCAGCAGCATGCTTTAAGATGGGTGGACTTCAATTCCCAGAATTCTCCAGCCAGAATGCTTTAAAATGGGTGGACTTCATTCCTCTGGCTGGGGAATTCTGGGAGTTGAAGTTCCATAATCTTGAAGTAGCCAAGGTTAAGGAATATTGCTCTTTCCAGGACTGAGATCAGCACAATTCTTTTATTTGACCCAGCCAGATTGCAGAATGTGGTTTCCTGGGCTTGCAGTCCTCTGGAATGTAAGATCCTATTCTTGTTCAGTGCTTCTGAGCGTATGCAGAGCGCTGCAGCCCAAAGACCACAATTAGACCCTAGCCTAGGCAGCCAGCGTGCAGATTGATGGGGCCTGTGAAATACCTTCTGGATTATTGACAGTTGCAGGAAGAGAAGCAAGGAAGAGATCCATTATCGTAGATCAAGTTCCCCGCTGGGAGATCCTGTGCCACCAAAATGCTCGGTTTTCAAAACGAAATGCTTTTCATTCCAAAGTTATAGAATTGGGCATTTCTCCATTCCTCCATCCCTGTTGCTAGAGATGGTCCAGATTCCCGTGTTGGAGTCCAGAGCATCTTCAGAGAGGGGAACCGGGCCACATGAGCAGTGTGCACGTATGTACACGCGCATGCAGCTCAATTGCAAGTGGAGCTGCGTACGCATGAGCATGCGCGCCGGCCCCCTGCTCGCTCGAATCGAGCTGCGCGCATACGTGAGCCCACCCACGGCTCAGTTGCAAACAGGCCCATAATGGGGAACCCTATTTTAAAACCCTAAATTAACTGTAATATTTCACCTGTAATGCTAGCTTGCAACAGGGGGCGGTGACTGAGTTTGAGTGTCAGGCTAAGCCATGTTTACGAAACAGCCTTCGTTGACTGGATCGGCACAACTCTGTAAACCCTGATTTAACCTCCTTCTAACCCTGCTCCCTTCTCTGATGGGCTAACGCAGCTCCAGCTGAGCAGAACGAATGGCGTATTTTTCATCTCGCTTTTATTTGTCCTCAAAATTGCTATTGATCCCGGTGCTCATTTGATCTCTGCTCAGTCACTTCTTTCTCTTGCGATCAGAGAAAAATGATGTCGGTTTAAACGGAAATCTTTGCCAGCATTAAAACGTGGGAGTCTGGGATGAACAATTGGCCGGGGCCCAAAAGGCCTGGATTTAGATCAGGGGGTCTTCAAACTTGGCCCTTTGATGACTTGTGGACTTCAACTCCCAGAATTCTGGGAGTTGAAGTCCACAAGTCATCAAAGGGCCAAGTTTGAAGACCCCTGATTGAGATCCTGACTTCATTGGGGCTGGGTGGGCTGGAGCAGGCCAGATTTGGGCTGATGCTAACCTAATAAGCCACACTGCAAGGTCATTGAGAAGAAGGGAGCGGGGAAGGGAGTGTGATTGTGGGTGAGCTTGCCCCTCAAAGGAAAGCTAAGATCAATCAATTCTCTCTTGAACCCATCTTTGGATCGGCGACCACAATTCCTTCATCTAACTTCTAACTTCTACATATTCCTTGGATAGCAAAGGTGACTAACGAACAGGTACCGGAGCACCTAACACCAGACCTGTCATTGGAAGGCAAAAATCACAAAACTGACTTACTTTAGCTATGTCATGATTGGGGGGGGGGAATTCCCTGGAGGAAGCCATTACGTTGGGAAGAGTTAGCGGTCAAAGGGACACCAAGCTAGCAAAGAACATCAGCCGGAGCAGAGAATCACTCAAAGAAGCAACACAAATTTAATGAAGAGAAGGATGAGGGGGGACAGGATTTATTTTATTTATTTATTTATATTTATATTTATATCCCGCCCTTCTCCTTGCGGACTCAGGGCGGCTAACAACCAGATAAAAATACAAAATATCAAACTATAGATTAAAACTTAATTAAAAGGCAAATATTAGTAATTGGTCTAATTAAAATTATTTTAAAACCCCTCTAAAAATTTCCCCTAGGCCAGTCCCGCAAGCTGGAATAACCATGTCTTGAGGGCGCGGCGGAAGGAAGGGAGATCAGGATAGCCGTGTTCCAGTATCTCAGGGGCTGTCCCAAAGAAGAGGGAGTCAAGCTATTTTCCAAAGCACCTGAAGGCAGGACAAGAAGCAACGGATGGAAACTAAACAAGGAGAGAAGCAACCTAGAACTAAGGAGAAACTTCCTGACAGTGAAAACAATTAACCAGTGGAACAACCTGCCTCCAGAAGCTGTGAATGCTCCAACACTGGAAGTTTTTAAGAAGAGACTGGACAGCCATTTGTCTGAAATGGTATAGGGTTTCCTGCCTAAGCAGGGGGTTGGACTAGATGACCTCCAAGGTCCCTTCCAACTTTATTATTATTATTATTATTATTATTATTATTATTATTATTATTATTATTATTATTATTATTATTATTATTATTACTATTATTAAGATCGGAAGATGTAGAGAGACCCGGCCCAGAGAACTGCCCAATTCTTGACACGAATGAATGGATAATAACATCCACATGATCATCCACAACTTCTAACCACTGCTCCTCGTTGCCCTCCCTGAGCCCGGAAGACCTCTTCCGTCTGCTCTGCTCCCCTCCCTCTCTTTTCCCCCCCTCTCCGGCTAGCCTTTCTCACATCGGCAAACAAACCTGATCTATTTTCCCGGCACGAGGCCAAAAAGACCCCAGCTGTTTATGTCCATAACTCATTTTCACATCAATATCCTTGATAACTGGGTTTTTATTCTCCCAGGAAGTGGCCGGCTGTGATGGGGACCGTGTCTTTTCCGCTCCTCGTCCCTGCAATTCGGAAGCCGGTCTGCTCGCTTTGTGTCAGCAACAGGCACTTCAGAAAAAAATAGGAGAGGGGGAATCGAAGGCTTCTTGTTTTGGGGTGCCGGCATCCCAGCTGGGCACCCCCTTCGCTACCCCCGTGGCTGACCCCACGCAAAAAGTGCCAGGTTTAATAATAATAATCATAGTAATAATCATAGTAATAATCATAGTAATAATAGTAATAATAATAATATTGTTGCGCTAGATGTTGGAGTTCCTGGATATCTGGTGAAAAATGGGTTACAGGACTCAGGACTGTTGGCTGAGCAACCAGGGCCAGCAGCTGCAGAACTACTGGAAGAAAAGGTGTTTACCCGTCGCAGATACACAGTGATTGAAAACAAAGAAATAATGATCTGTTATTACAGATCAAGTCCGCCTGTAAGCAAGAACTGGTGGGAATCATAAAATAGAGGAAGTCATAGAAAATGATAAAGTTAAACTGCTCTGGGACTTCAGAATTCAAACAGACAAGCACCTGCAACATCACACCCCGGACTTAACAACTGTCGATAAGAAAGACAAAAAAGTCTGGAGAGTGGACGTGGCAGTGCCTGGAGACGGCAGAATAGACGAGAAAGAACTGGAGAAGATCACAAAATACAAAGACCTACAAATAGAAATAGAAAGACTGTGGCAAAAGCAAGCAAGGGTAGGACCAATAGTCACAGGCGCCTTGGGTGCAATCCCAAAACAACTGGAGCACCACTTGAACACCATCGGCATTGACAAATTCGCCATTAGTCAATTGCAAAAGGCGGCCTTACTAGGAACTGCTTCCATCCTGCGACGATATCTGTAATACCATCAAACATCCACATCTGCCTATCCCAGGTCCTTGGGAAGGACTCGATAGGTAGACAAAAAATGCCAAATCCAGTCTGAACATCTGGCTGACTGTGCGATGGTCATCAATAATGATAATAATAAAGTTGGAAGGGACCTTGGAGGTCATCTAGTCCAACCCCCTGCTCAGGCAGGAAACCCTATACTATTTCGGACAGATGGCTGTCCAGTCTCTTCTTAAAAACTTCCAGGGTTGGAGCCTTCACCACTTCTGGAGGCAGGTTGTTCCACTGGTTAATTGTTCTCACTGTCAGGAAGTTTCTCCTTAGTTCTAGGTTGCTTCTCTCCTTGGTTAGGTTTTGAACAACCACGCCAGCAATGGACAGCCCTGAGCAGGATTCGCACCCCACCCAGCGTCTGCCGGGACTCCCCCCTATAAATGGGGCACAGCATCCTCCCCTCAGGGTGACTGTGGGGTCCCCCATCAAACTATAGATCACACTGTGTGACTGGATGTCAGCTGAGGACCTAGGCTGTTTCAGTTTCTGATTTTTTTCCCACTACCCTTCAGTGGTTAGATACTGTAGAGACATTGGTGTTTGAATACAGGCTGTCCTCGACTTACGAAATGGGAAGGTAGATTCGCTTTACAGCTGTGTGGCTAACTTAATACCTGCAGTGATTCGCTTAACAACGGTGGAAAATAATGTCGTAAGACGCAAAATTGACTTAATTGTCTCGCTTGGCAACGGAAACTGAGGCCCAATTGGCGTCATACATTGAGGACTGCCTGCAGTGATTTTTTTTTGGGGGGGGAGGGAGGGAGAGAGAGAGAGAGAGAGCTCCACCGTGCTATAAATTTTATGCAACTCAACCCCTGAATGGTGACTCGAAAACAGGTCCCCAAGGGTGATGTACGCAGAGGCAGGATTATCATCCTTCGGGACAATTGAGATAAACCTTGGGCATTCTTCAGGCTTCCTTCGATGGGGTGCTGGCTGTACTGCTGCCAAAACAGAGCAGCCAGGAGTGGAGATGTCATTTCTCCATCAATTCTTGGTTGCCTTCCTTTCTTTTTCTCTCTCTTATTAACCGCAAACATGCATTAAAGAGGGGACGGTGAAATGGCTGCACGCCACTGACTTGCAACCATTTGTTTAGTGGCCGTTCGAAATTACAAGAGCGTGGAGAAAAGTGACTTATGGCCTGTCCTCACCTTTAAGGCTGTTGCAGCCTCCCAGCAGACGTGGGCTGCCGTTCCCTTCGTGGCTTTGCGGGGGCTTAGATTTTTTATTAGGGGGGCTGTTCTCCCAATAATAACCCTTGATGTCCAGATTTCCTGAACCCTCCCATAGAACAGCTCCATCCTTAGTTAAGGGCATGTTGCAAATGAACGCAAATGTGGCTTTCCCCCCCCCCTCTTAAGGAAGAAAGGAAAGGAAATATTCTTTATTGGCCAAGTGTGATTGGACACACAAGGAAGGAAGGAAGGAAGGAAGGAAGGAAGGAAGGAAGGAAGGGGAGGAGGAGGAGGGAAAGAAAGAAAGAAAAGAAAGCGAAAAGGAGGGAGGGAGGGAGAGAGGGAGGGAGGAAGGAAGGAAGGAAGAGGAGGAGGGAGGGAAAGAGAAAAAAGAAAGAAAGAGAAAAGGAAGGAGGGAGGGAGGAAGAGGAGGAGAGAGGGAAAGAAAGAAAAGAAAGAAAAGGAGGGAGGGAGGAAGGAAGGAAGGAAGGAAGGGGAGGAGGAGGAGGAAAGAAAGAAAGAAAAGAAAGAAAGCGAAAAGGAGGGAGGGAGGGAGAGAGGGAGGAAGGAAGGAAGGAAGCGGAGGAGAGAGGGAAAGAAAGAAAAGAAAGAAAAGGAGGAAGGAAGGAAGGAAGGAAGGAAGGAAGGGGAGGAGGAGGAGGAAAGAAAGAAAAGAAAGAAAGCAAAAAGGAAGGAGGGAGGGAGGGAGAGAGGAAGGAAGGAAGAGGAGGAGGGAGGGAAAGAAAGAAAAAAAGAAAGAGAAAAGGAGGGAGGAAGGAAGGAAGGAAGAGGAGAGAGGGAAAGAAAGAAAAGAAAGAAAAGGAGGAAGGAAGGAAGGAAGGAGAATCTATTCACTCAGAATACTGCCCTACTGACACAGCCAATAAAAACCAGGTCATGTTTATACTATCAACACATCTATAGACACAACTGCCTTAAGATAAGGCGTGCTTGTGTGCATTTCTCTGTCCCAGCCATCCAACGCTAATTGCGTGGTGACAACAGCCAGAGGCAAATCTTAATCCTATTCTCATTTCCCGGGGTGGAGGCGCCTTTGTGTGTGTGTCTGTGTGTGTGTGTGGGGGGTAGGAATGGCATTCATTAGGCATCCCAGAATTACTACAAAGCTAATTCACCTTTTTCAGGCCCCTCGCCAGCCGTGTATGTGTGTGTGTGTGTGTGTCTGCGCAGGCCTTCCCCACCCACCCACCCACCCACCCGAAGTTTCCCCATACTTCCTTCGGCAGGAGCCCCTAACAAAACCCGGCTAATATTAATGGTAATAATAGTGAAGGGAAAATTTATACTCCCCATTAACCTCCTGCTTGTGGAGGAAGCTGACTGACACAGCCAGGGCGATTACCAAGATGACATTTTGATCTGATTACATTCGCCAGCTTGGCATGTCTGGGAACTTAATCAGGCAGTTAAAAGCATAAAGGGGAGGGAGAAAAACCCCATAGAAAAAGTGGGTGGGGGTGTTGAGCAGAGAGAGAGAGAGAGAGAGAGAGAGAAGGGGGGGGTGGAGGAACCCAGATGCCTCTTGGTTAAGACTAGCACCCTCTGGTGAGGGTGCTGCGTGTTGATCAAGGGAGGGGGGCTGTGCGTTTTGCGGATGATGAGAACAAAACGAGGGATTTCTGGATTAGACCCGGCTTAAATTCAATCGATCCCGGGTGCAAGGCCAGAAATCGGGATCTGTTGAATCTAGATGGCTGGGACTCGCGCAGGACATGGTGGGAGGGAACATGGCTGGGTGACTTTGGGCCGATCCCTTCTTTTCAGCCCAGCACACCTCACCGGGTTGTTGTGATGGGGAAAAGAGGAGGAGGAGGAGGAGGAGGAGGAGGAGGAGGAGGAGGAGGAGGAGGAAGGAAGGATTAGGTATGTTCGCCTCCTTGAATTACCCATAAAGTCATAAAGATTGGCTAAAAATCAACTCAATAAATCTAAAAAAAAAAATAGTAGCCATCGACGGACACAGACAGACAAGCCACGTTTACCCACTCATCGAAGGAGACAATCAAAAAAGCTGAATCAGGAGTTGAGTTATTCGAAAGGTGGGATTAAAAAACAAAAAAGAAAGACAGGAAGTCCTCAATTTACAACCACGACGGAGCCCCACATTTCGGTTGCTGGGCGAGACAGTTGTTAAGTGATAAGTCATAAGTCATTTTTGCAACTTAGTAAACGAGGAGTATTGGTAAACAAGCACAGTCGGAAGACCCCCGCGGAGGGCCAGGATAGCGCCTGGGGCAAGGCCAGGGGCACCTGCGGTCAGAAAGGTCACAGCAGCAGACCGCCGAGGCTGCCCTTTTGACTTTTCTGACCTATCCCCGGCAAAAAATGGGCAGTCCAACTGCCCGCCCCATCTGAGGTCAGGCGATTTGCGCCAGCAGACAAACCGATCAGCTAGGAAGGCGGCAGCTGCCTGTTCTCGACCCGACTTTGCCAGTGCCCCGGAGGTGAGTTTCGGATCCGTTTGCCAACTTCCTGCCCCGCCTGGGATCTGTGCAAACTTGTTAAAGACGCCGAGATTGGACGGGGAGGCTCGTGCCTCGGGTGAAACGAACGATTTGATCCCGTGCTGCGGGACGCGGCGCCTTCTCAAACGGCTCGTCAGAAGAGGCTCCATTTTATTTATTTTTTTGGGTGGGGTGGGGAAGGATCCATAAAACATTCTTTTATTTTGTCAGTCCTTTAGTAAAGTCAGTGGCCAGAGCAGATACGCCTTGTCTTACAACGGTTTGCTTAGCGACCGTTCGAAGTTGCAAGGGAACTGAAAAAAAGGGACTTGATTAGTTTCCATCCGTTGCTTCTTGTGCTTTGGAGAAGAGGTTGACCCCCCCCCCTTCTCTGTGGCAGCCCCTCAAATATTGGAACTCTTGCTATCGTGTTCCCCCTGGTCCTTCTCTTCATTAAACTAGACATACCCAGTTCCTGCAACCGCTCTTCGTATGTTTTTGTCTCCAGGCCTTTAATAATCTTTGTTGCTCTTCTCTGTACTTTTTCTAAAGTCTCGACGTCTTTTTTATATCGTGGGGACCAAAATTGGATGCAGGATTCCAGGTGTGGCCTTACCAAGGCCTTGTAAAGTGGTATTAACACTTCTCGTGATCTTGAGTCTATTCCTCTGTTAATGCATCCTAGACTGGTCCTCACATTGCAGTGTCCCCCAAGGTCAAGTGATCAAAATTCAGGCGACTGGCGTGTATTTATGATGGCTGCAGGGACCTAAGCTACGTGATCACCGTTTATAACTTTCCAAGCTGGCTCCCGATAAACGGGGATAAATTGGGGAAAACTGGACTGCTTAACGACTTAACCGCAGGGTTTTCCCTCAACAATTGTGGCAAAAAGATTGCAATACCGTGTTAAGTGACTCGCTTAACGACCACCTAGCTTAGCGAAGGACATTCTGGTCCCCAATTGAGGACCGTTTGGAAAGCAGCAAGGTTTGAAACGCGCCAGCAAAAGGAAGGATTTTAAAACCGAACGGGTGACGATAAAGGAATAAAATAAACAGCCAAGGCTAAACGATCGGTTTAAACTCTAATTTTTTTTTTAACAGACAATAAAGCGGCTTTTGGCTACGTTCAAAGAGACACGGTTAATTCTGGCCAGCTCACAGCTACTGGACATTAAGTAAGTCTGTTTGACCTGGAAATAAGGTTAATAAAGGGATAGCTGTGCCCCTGGATAAAATGAACAATAAAGGAACAGGTGTTGCATTTTTTCCCCGCCACCCCGTTTACCGGCGAGGGCAAAATCTTGAAAAAGAGGGGATTTTCCCTGCATCGAGAACAGCTGTCCGCGGCGCATTAAAACGAGCTAAACTTAATGCTCTCCTAAATTTAGAAACGGTTAAATAGATAAATCAGCTGCTCTAAAATAAGATCAGCCACGCGAAAACACACCTTTGGAAAGAGAATGACAAATCTCACAGCTTTCCTCTATCCCAGCGTCCCCCTCCCCTCCCCGTTTTAAACTATCCATCATTGTTCGGTAACCCATTATCAATAATGTGTCCCGCGAGAGGCCGTAACTCTGCCATTTGGGCTGAACGGATCTTCTCCGAGCTCATTCAAAACTATCCTCCGGTTTGAGTGACTGTGGCTGAGAGTTTAAGCACTCTGTGCTGAGGCTTCAGCAAAGCATCTTCTGCATTGTATATATATATATAGCCTTAGTCCTTTTTTTAAAAAAAATCTTTAAACTGTCCAGAGAGCCCTTTGCTTTGCTGCCATGTCAAAATACTTCCCATAAATATTCTATTTTGTTCTGTTCTGCGTTGTTCTGTTATGTTCTAAATTCTATTCTATTCTATTCTATTCTGTTCTATTCTATTATTATTCTTACTGTATTTCTATTCTTATTGTATTTCTATTGTATTCTAATTGTATTTCTATTCTATATTCTATTCTATTCTATTCTATTCTATTCTATTCTATTCTATTCTATTCTAATATCTATTCTATTCTACTCTATCCCATCCTATATTTTCTATTCTATTCTATTCTATTCTATTCTACTCTATCCCATCCCATCCTATATTTTCTATTCTATTCTATTCTATTCTATTCTATTCTATTCTATTCTACTCTATCCCATCCCATCCTATATTTTCTATTCTATTCTATTCTATTCTATTCTATTCTATTCTATTCTATTCTATTCTA
>NW_015389040.1:104954-119825 GCF_001527695.2 Protobothrops mucrosquamatus | reverse complement strand
ATCCCATCCCATATATTCTATTCTATTCTATTCTATTCTATTCTATTCTATTCTATTCTATTCTATTCCATTCCATTCCATTCCATTCCATTCCATTCCATTCCATTCCATTCCATCCCATATATTCTATTCTATTCTATTCTATTCTACTCTACTCTACTCTACTCTACTCTACTCTACTCTACTCTACTCTACTCTACTCTACTCTATCCCATCCCATCCCATCCCATATATTCTATTCTATTCTATTCTATTCTATTCTATTCTATTCTATTCTATTCTATTCTATCCCATCCCATCCCATCCCATCCCATCCCATCCCATATATTCTATTCTATTCTATTCTATTCTATTCTATTCTATTCTATTCTATTCTATTCTATTCTATTCTATTCTATTCTCAAATAAAACTACAAAGGGCGGATCAGAGAACTAGGACCTGTCGCTCCTTTTCATTTCCAGTTCCCCAAAGCAGGGGGGGGGAAAATATTTTTTGAACTTGCAGACCGCAGAGTGTGTGGCCCTGCCTCGCTTCTCATTTGTTATCACTGAGAAAGGCGCATTAACGCTCCATCTCAGCCTGTCTGGGCAAGTGGAGAGGACAGTAAATACATCCAAGGCAGGCAGTCCCTTCTTGCCTGTAGAACTCCCAAGGTCAGTTCCGGTCAGTGGGTGGTCAGTGAGTGGAACCGCCGGGAGGCAGAGATAACGGAAGAGGACCCAAAGAGCTGTGCTGCAAACACACATTATTTGCGTGGCTGGTAAACAACTCCTTTGCGAGCTTCAAAACGTTTGCAGGCTATTTCTTCTTTATAGGTTGTCCTCGGTTTACGGCCACTGCGGAGGCCAACATTTCTGTCGCTAAGCGAGACATTTTGCGAAGTGAGTTTTGCCCCAGTTTACAACCTTTCTTGCCTCGGTGGTTAAGTGAATCACTGCCGTTAAGTCAGCCACGCGGTGGTGAAGCGAGTCTGGCTTCCCCATGGATCTTGCTCGTCAGAAGGTCGCAGTGCCCCCGTCATAAACATGAACCGGTTGCCAAGCGTCTGAATTTGGATCACGTGACCCTGGGCCATTGCAACCGTCGTTAAGTACGTCAGTTGCCAAGCGTCTGAATTTTGATCATGTGACCCTGGGGGTGTTGCAACGACCGTATGAAAAACGGTCCTAAGTCACTTTCTTTCAGTGCCGTCCCTTTGAATTGCTATTAAAGGAAGGGTTGTAAGTCGAGGACTCTCTGTATATCCCTCCCCTTCCATTTCGCCAGGATTTGATAAAAGCCTGCAACGCCTCTCCGAAAAATGGCTCGGGGAATTCTGAAGTCAGAAAAAAAAGGGGTGCAATTCTGCACCTTGGACTAATCCAACTTGGGCAAGCTGGAGGGGGGGGCTTGTAGGACACGATAGGACAGTGGTGGCAAACCTATGGCACGCGTGCCAGAGGCGGCACTCGGAGCCCTCTCTGTGGGCACGCACGCCATGCCCCGGAGATGGCAACCGTCCCTCTTCAACCAGCCGTCCGCTAACTCGCCGAGGTCCCACGTGGCTGGATGCATCCCAACACCCATGCGGGGCCGATGGTGTCAGGCAGCAGCCGCCCCGGCCCCTGCCTCCCCTTGCCCTGCGACAGTGGCACCCCCGCTCTGCCTCGCCTCTCCCCGCAGGACGAGCCTCCCACCCACCGCCCCACCTGCCAGAGACCCTCTGGATCCCCCCCAACCCTGCCCGGCCCCCACAGGCATCCCTCCCCAGGAGCAACATTGAGGTAATCGTGCCCACCTTGGCCACACCCAGCCAATCTGCCATGACCACCACAGCCATGCCCATCCAGTGGGCCACGCCCACTTGGCACCCGGCGATAAATAAGTGGGTTTTGGGTTGCAGTTTGGGCACTCGGTCTCTCAAACGGTTCGCCATCACTGCGATAGGATGATCCCCTCCCCCTCATTGCCTGCAATTCCATCCTCCAGGAACGGCCCCGGTGCTGCTGGGCCCCATTGACTTTTGCTCGGAAAAATAAAACCTGAGGTTACGGAGCGGGATCTGAACCCTGGACCCTGGAGGGAAGGCGGAAACCAAAGCTGGGCTCCTGCTGTGCTCATTCCCTCGCAATCTTCCATTCTGTATCAGGAGAAGCGAAGGAAGCCAAGGGCCGGTCCCGAGGGGATTAATTAGCCATTGTTTTTCAAAGGAAGGCGGCTATTAAAGTTGTTTGTATTTTATCCGCAATGTTTTCCACCTTGCCGGGGATGGCACTCTGGGATCCCTTGAAGACTAGACCCTTGAATTCACATGTGGCAGGCCGGGTGAGTTTTAATCTGGATTAAGCATCCCGGGCAAACCTAGTTTGTCAGCGAATCTCCTTCAGATATGCTGCAGAAGTTGAGGGTCAAGAGGCTGGAGAGATGGTTTGTGTCTCTGGTCTGAACGGATTCTGGCTTTTTATGCTGCTAATCATTGTGTTTTAATTCATTGTCAGCTGCCCCAGAGTTGCAGTTGTGATAGCGGTCTTCCAATATCTCAGGGGCTGCCACAAATAAGAGGGGGTCAATCTTTTCTCCAAAGCACCTGAAGGCAGAACAGGAAGGAATGGATGGAAACTAACCAAGGAGAGAAGCAAGCTAGAAATCAGGAGGAATTTCCTGACAGTGAGAACAATTAATCAGTGGAACAGCTTGCCACCAGAACTTGTGGGTGCTCCAACACTGGAGTTTTTAAAGAAGAGGTTGGACAACCATTTTTTCTGCCCTGCCTGAGCATGGGGTTGGACTAGAAGATCTCCAGATTCCCTCCCAACTCTGTTATTCTATGTTCTGAGCAGGGGGTTGGACTAGAAGATCTCCGAGGCCCCTCCCAAGTCCGTTATTCTGTTATTTGCAATAAGGGTGGCTGTTATGCACCGATTAATGACGCACATGCTGACATACAGGGCTCTCCAAGTCAGATGTTGTGTTTGGGATTGAGAATGGGATTTGAAAGGGGTAGGTGAGTAGGCGATTCAAAATAGGCACGGATGCTTTACATTTTTCTTCTCCCGATCTCCTGCGGTTTGACATGGAACAGCAGCCCTGCTGCGACAGGTGTGCGTGAGCCTCCCACATCTATTCGCTTGTTGAATAAATAAGAAAAGAAAAGAATAAAAAGAAAAGAAAAAATAATAAAAGAAAAAGAAAAAAACAAAAACCTGCACTTCTGCTTATCGAGAAGGTAACCGAAGCCAACATTTTGAATCGGCAGCTCTTGCAGTCCGTCCCGGCTTCCCACTGTGGCCCTTATCTGTCAAATACACTTGAAATCTAATCTGGAGATAGGAGGGGAAACGATTTTCAGAGCCTGGGTTTGCATTTTGAGAGGGAACCTTTACAGATTCCGCATCCATCAGCCGGAGGGAATAAGGTCAGCGTGCCGGCCAACTCTGTGAATGGCGCCGTGGTTCACCACAGCGGTAAACAAGAGTGGTATCCAGGTCTCGCTCTCCTGACCCGGGAGGACGTGGGGTGGAAACAAAATGAAACCCAAACAGGAGGGATTCGTCTCCGGCAACCCGGGGACGTGGATGCCAAATTGATCTGAATTGATCCGTGTCCCCGTTAGGCCACAGGCAGCTTTGGCACTGATAGACTCGCTTGATTTATAAGCTACCATCTGGGGCAGATAAAAAGTGGATCTTGAAAGCGACCCGGTGTAGGCAGAAAAACAAACACAGAGAAGATCGGGAAAAATAGAGGAAGAGGAAGAAAAGCATCGGACTTTAAAGGCCGGGCTTAAGAGGAGGATCGTGGGAGATCTTCCCAAGGTGGAGAATCTGGTGGCCGAGGTCACCTCTGTATGGGCAGATCTTCCTTTTCTGGGACTTGAGATAATCAGGCAACGTTATAAGTCTGATGGGACTTTCATTCTGATTTTAACAGCATTAACACATGAGAGGCAGTTCAGGACGCTCCACGTTGACTTTCTGAGCGTCAACACTCACGAGTTCGATCCTCAGTGTTTCTCCTGAAAAGGGCCACACTCTGTCTCTGGAGCGTGGGAAGATGGCTTGATGTTCTCCAGACGCTTTGGACTTGGTCCATGGTTCTGTTGCAAAGGACTGTGAGAATTGTAGTCTCAACACAACCGGGAGGCACTAAATTGGGGAAGGGGAAACAATCGATGAACGGATGGGACACACTGCACAACCTGAAAAAGATCGTCTTTGCGTTCATTCATCTGTCCAAGGATGGCTAGAACTTCTGAGTAGGGAATGTCAAGGTTTTTGAGCATTCCTGGGAAATTGGCCGGCAGGCACCCGTTTGACTCCCAAAGTTGGGCAGCGTAATAGAATTGGAAGGGTCTTTCGAGGTCTTCTAGTCCAACCCCCTGTTCAAGCAGGAGGCTCTTTCAGGCAAGTGGCTGTCCAGATTGGTTCCCACACGGGCTTTGCCCTGCTCCTGGACTGGGTCTACTCCAGCTTTCAAGGCCCTTGGACCCCCAAGATGGAGCTGATATGCCACAGGAGTGGGGGTGGGGTGGGGGGAGTCAAAACCAACAGACCGTCTGACAGGTTTTAAATAACAACAACAACAACAACAACAACAACAACAACAACAACAACAATAATAATAATAATAATAATAATAATAATAATAATAATAATAATAATAATAATAAAGTTGGAAGGGACTTTGGAAGTCATCTAGTCCAACCCCCTGCTCAGGCAGGAAACCCTATACCATTTCAGACAGATGGCTGTCCAGATTCTTCTTAAAAACCTCCAGTGCTGGAGCACCCACAACTTCTGGAGGCAAGCTGTTCCACTGGTTAATTGTCCCCACTGTCAGGAAATTCCTCCTTAGTTCCAGGTTGCTTCTCTCCTTGATCAATTTCCATCCGTTGTTTCTTGTCCTGCTTTCGGATGCTTTGGAGAACAGGTTGACCCCCTCTTCTTTGTGGCAGCCCCTCAAATATCGGAACCTTGCTATCATGTCCCCCCTAGTCCTTCTCTTCATTAACCTAGACATACCCAATTCCTGCAACCGCTCTTTATATGTTTTAGTCTTCAGCCTCCTAATCATCTTTGTTTCTCTTCTCTGCACTCTTTCCAGAGTCTCAGCATCTTTTTTACATCATGGCGAGCAAAACTGGATGCAGTATTCCAAGTGTGGCCTTACCAAGGCCTTATAAAGTGGCACTAATACTTCACGGGATTGTGATTCTATCCCTCCGTTCTATCCCTTTGAGCACTTGTTATTATCAGTGGCCTCCTGGCAAGGAGCGAAGCCAAAATCTACAAACACCCTCTTGATCCTCTCTAGCTGGATGGTTCAGAGCCCCCCTACGTGAACTATTTCCATTTCTCAAAGCAACAGGAATTTAATAGGGAAACAGGAAGGATGAAAGATTAATAGCTGGGCATTCCCAGCTGGATCAAGACAGCAGTCAGCCACGTAAGCCAGCAATGTAAGTAAGATGGATAGTTCAGGAAGGATGCTGAGAATCAGTTCCACGAGTCACAACTGTTTACCCAGAGAATTAAGGAGAGGGCTGACCTAGAAAGAAATGAGGAGGGGTAACGGTGTTGTGTGTGTGTGTGGGGGGGGTCCTCCTTGCTCAGGACAGCAGAGATCTTGGATTCCTTTTGTTTGGGGGTGAAATGTCAGGGTTCAGTTTAGAGAGAAGGCATCAAACTCAGCTAGGGTGGTCACTGCTCACCCAAACGAAACCGTCCTGCAATTTTTTCCCCCAGGATCAGCTGAAGCCATTCTACTCTTTTGCCACTTTTTCAATGTTCACTGAGATTTCCATTGTCCCAATACATTGGACAAGTGCATGGAACATGCTGTCCAGGGAATTCTGGGAGTTGAAGTCCACCCATCTTAAAGCCTGCTGGCCAGGATGTTCTGGGAGCTGAAACCCACCCATCTTAAATTATGCTGGCTGGGGAATTCTCGGAGTTGAAGCCTATCCATCTTAAAGTTGGCAAGTTTGACAACACCGGAGTACAGTTTCTGGCCCCAGAGCTGTACAGGTGAGGGGACTTGTAATCCTGATTTAGGGGGTAGGTTTAAATCCTTGAAGCGTTGGGCATTTCCCACTATTCCTGCGCTGAGGAATAGCCTGGACCGGAGGTGTTTTGGGACCCTATTTGTTTACTTGGTCCCCGTCTTATCATTTGGGTCTTATGTAACCCTGCGTGGGGATTTTTTTTTTCTCTCCCCTAAAATGAAAGGAGGTGTGAGGGAGGGAAATAGCAATCATGCTGCTGTAAAGAGAGGTTAAAAAAAGAGATTAAGGATGAAATGTAGAGAGTGCCGGCAAGCTCATTAAGAGAATAAAAATAATTGGCGTGAGGCAGGGAGGCAGAGTTTTTTGCTGAAAAGAACACCAGGAGAAACGTACCCGCAATTTGAAAGCTCTGTTTTGGCAGCATTCACACACAGTTTTCCACATCTTTTGCTCCAGCCGTTAAAGCTCACGCCAAACAACAGTTGCGCCAGTCACCGCCGTTTGGGGGCACAAAATGCATGAAAACTGCCCCTGAAAAGCATCTCAATGTACACCAATAGTCCTTGAATTACGACTGCAATCGGGACTAGAATTTCCATTTCTAAGCAAGGCAGATGTTAAGTGAGTCGTGCCCAAATTTACCCCCTTTTCTTGTCACGGTTGCTAAGTGAAACATGCAGTCATTAAGCAAAGCCGGCTTCCTCCACTGACTTTGCTTGTCAGAAGGAATGGTTACAAAACGAGGACTCCCTGTATATACCTCTTTTTGTGCACGGCCCCAAAAGGCAGCACCCCTAAATAAGAGACAAGAACGCCGCAAAGGGTACAAACTTCCAGGTTGGCACAAGTTGCAGGGCTGTGTGTGTGTGTGTGTGTGTGTGTGAGTGTGTGTGTTAGAGGCTGGGCTGGGATTGAGATAACTACTAAAAGAAATTCGGGAAGACTCAACACAGTCACAATGCTCCTGTTCCTTCGCAACATGGCTCCTTTCCCCCCCGTAGGTGCCGATGATTTCAATCCTTGTTAGTTTTTAGTAAACATGCAAAGCCAGTTTTGCTCCAGTGTGCATTTAAGCAGGATTAGCTCGGCTTGATGAGCACCAGTGAGGTTTATAAATGCTTCTTAATAGTACAGTATTCCTTGAACAGTTTCCATTGTTTCCATAAGACGAAATCTGTTTTTTTGGTCCTGTGCGCTTGACTTGTTTATTTTTTATTTGCCCCTGAGTTTGTCGCTTTTGGGGTAAATCGTGAATGCTGTAATAATAAATCCCAGATTAAAACTTTTAATAAAAATAAAATAAAATAAAATAAATCCCAGAGGTGCTTTTTCAGGAGGCAACTGGACTTTCTTGTTGTTCTTGGAAGACGACACAGATAAAAACCTACAAGGGACCTCAACGCCTCTCTAAAAGATGGCAAATGAACAGCTGTCCGCAAGGAGTACAACAACTTCCATTCCCCACCATCCAGTCAATCCCTTTTATAGATGAGCTTCAGCATGTATTAAACTCAATATAAGTTAGCATAGCTGTACATTCTCCTAGTGTTTCTTCTTTTTCTTTGATCTATAGTTATGTATCCTAGTGATCTATAACGTACAGACTATGGACTGCAATTTTATAAGTCTCTCCCAGGTTGTAATCCCTGGACTTTGTAGTTTTACGTTAATAATTTTATTTTAACTTTATTCTCTTTCAATATTTTTTTTTTAAAAGTTTGCTTCCATTTTGGAGTGACCGCTATGAGTTTCACACTGGGTGACCTGTACAACTCATAAAGCAAACAAGCAATTGGTTGAAGTAAACAAACGAGAGCAGCAAAATTAATATATACTGCTTTCAGAAGTTGTGGCTTGCTCCAACACTGGAGGTTTTTAAGAAGAGATTGGGCAGCCATTTTCTCCGGAATGGTATAGGGCAGGGATCTTGAAACCTGGCCCTTTTATGACTTGTGGACTTCAACTCCCAGAATTTCTCAGCCAGGCACGCTGAGGGGGTTGGACTAGAAGACCTCCGAGGTCCCTTCCGATTCTGTTATATTGTTATTGTTATGGAATGCATTTGGATCGGCGCTGGTGCCATTCACTGCAATCTTTTGCCCTACGACCAAACTTTTAAGTAGCTGAAAGGAAGACTTGTACCCCATAAATTGGCCTAAAATCTATTGTCAAACCCGTTCCGACGGTTCCACGATTTCAGGCAGATGAAACGCTAAGCGTGAATTAAAAATCTGCAGGAAGGAATCCTTCGGGAGGATATCTCAGATTTTGCCAAGAACGCCTGTTTCTCCACAGCGATTAAAAACGGCGGGTTGCAACCGCCCTCAGGCGCTACCAAGCCAGGCAACTAAACCTGGGCATAAAAACGAGCACTGAGGACTAGAAGCTTGCGCCCAAAGTTTGCCTGGCTCCGAGGCCTAATCCAAAGGGTGAAACGTGATCTTTGGAGGACTGTTGCTTCTTAATGCCCGACACCCCCCCCGAACAGCCTTAAAGGTTTCCCTGCTTGGGAGTTAGTCTGGAGCCCCCCTCCCCATTTCCCAATGTCAAGTGGTTGCAAGAGGGGAGCCCGCTGGGCCAGGGCAATATAAACTCTCGCTAGGAGAAAGAGCGCAATTAATCTTGTTGAAGAGCTGGGCTGCCAGGATGTGAACACCCGTCACCCAGATTACATTTTAACTTTGCTCATAAATCTCCCGCAAACACCCCTTCCCACAACCAGCTGTGGCAGCAGACAAGTGGCGAGAGCGTCCTTGAGACTCGGGGAGGGTGGGCCTGAATCCAGGAGCCCCAGGCCCCATCCCTTGTGGCGGGGCCGAGGGCCGAGGGATGGGCATTGGAGGGCCAGCTGGAAAGGTGGAAACCCGCGCGGAGGAGAGGGCTGACCTGGGTTGTAATCACGCCTGGATCCAGCTGCTAATTCCCTACAAGCTGGACGCCTTCCAGCTCAGGTAATTAAAATCTGGCTCCTTTCATCTCTGTGTACCTCAGATGATTCCTTGTGAGGCTCAGGTAGCAACACAAAGCAGCCTGTTCCGCCTCGGGGGTCCCATCCCTGTGATAAAAGGAGAGCTTAAATTCCTCACCCCCCCTCCACAGAGGCATTAGCATCCTGGGCAGATGCAGCTGTGGTGGGGGCATTCAGGCACAAGAAAGCTTCCCCCCCCCCGTTAGAAAGCATCCTTGCTCTTCGGCAGCTGGGAATTTGGGGAGCTGAACTCTGCAAAGGTTGGTGAAAAAAGAAAAAATGATCAGGGGACTGGAGGCTAAAACATATAAGGGACGGTTGCTGGAACGGGGTATGTCTAGTTTAATGAAGAGAAGGACGAGGGGGGACAGGATAGCAGTCTTCCAGTATCTCAGGGGTTGCCCCAAAGAAGAGGGAGTCAAGCTATTCTCCAAAGCGCCTGAAGGCAGGACAAGAAGCAACGGATGGAAACTGATCAAGGAGAGAAGCAGCCTGGAACTAAGGAGAAACTTCCTGACAGTGAGAACAATTCACCAGTGGAACAACCTGCCTCCAGAAGCTGTGAATGCTCCAACACTGGAAGTTTTTAAGAAGAGACTGGACGGCCATTTGTCTGAAATGGGATAGGGTTTCCTGCCTGAGCAGGGGGCTGGACTAGATGACCTCCAAGGTCCCTTCCAACTTTATTATTATTATTATTATTATTATTATTATTATTATTATTATTATTATTATTATTATTTAAAACCTGTCAGACGGTCTGTTGGTTTTGACTCCCCCCACCCCACCCCCACTCCTGCGGCATATCAGCTCCATCTTGGGGGTCCAAGGGCCTTGAAAGCTGGAGCAGACCCAGTCCAGGAGCGGGGCAAAGCCCGTGTGGGAACCAACGTGCTCGGGACCAACCCATCCTAACACGGACTTCCTTTCCAAGGGAAAGTTGCCCGGAGCTGATGAGGCCTCGGTGACTCAGCCCTTGCGCGAGAGGCGTGCCGGGGCCGGCAGAGAAATGCGCGGCCGAGACGCAGTTGTGAAACAAGTCAAGGAGAAGGCAAGGCGAAAGCCCAGACAGGAGATCTACAAGGCTAAGAAGGGAAGCTTGGAAGGAGAAGTCACCTCCAGGATATCTACTACGCCAGCGTTTTTTCCAGCCTTGGTAAAACTTTAAGACGGGTGGACTTCAATTCCCAGAATTCCCCAGCCAGCAGGCTTTAAGACTTCAACTCCCAGAAAGCCCCTTGGTCCAATCCTCACCCACTCTCTTCCTCTTCTTCCCCTCCTCTTCCTCTTCCAAACTTGTCAACTTAACCCGATGTGCTCATCAAGGAACAAGGAAAAACGACGGAATGGGTGCAACGTTTTTCCACGGCAGGGCTGGGAATTCTGCATGGGCTGACATTTGATTTTACAGTTTTCTGCTCCTCTGGCTAAAAGCTCCCCCCACCCACCCCACCTCCCTGTGCTCATCTTTCCCATGGGAAAAAAAAACACCTTTCTAGTGTTGTTTTAAGGTCCTGGTTCACACCCTGCCCCGGCAATAACAAACAGTACAACTCGCAATCCCAGTCCCAGGCAGTTATAAAAAATGTTGAGCAGTCACGTTGGAAGGGGGGGGGGCAGAAGAGAGATAAAGTTGTAGAGGGATAAACACGGAACAGAATTGTCCATGGAGATTCCCAATCAAATCGGTCATGGGTGTCCCAAAAGCGCATTTTTTTCCAAAAGGCAACTCGATTTTTCCTCCCCCCCTTGAAAAACTTTTGCTTCTCATCCAAGAAGCTTCTTCAATTTTGAGGGTTGTAAATTAAGATTTGTAAGCTGCCCAGGGTTATCCTGTGGTAAAAATGGGCGGGCAATACATTTGACAACACACAAATAAATAAATAAATAGTGATGCATTGCTAGGTTCACTTGTGATGGCTCTGTTTAGTTTTGCTTGATTTGAATGTTTGATTTATGTGTGGCCTTTGGCTATAATAAATTGATTGAAATAAATAAATAAACTGAAGAGAGAGAGAAAAAAACCAAAGAAAGAAAGAAAGAAAAAACCCCAAGAAAGTCCAGTTGCTTTTTGGAAAAAGCACTTTTTGGAATAGAGCAGAATTCTGAAGCTGGGGCTAAAAGACCTTGTTATTTTACGGCGCTGGCAAAATCCTGGGAGTTGAAGTCCACAAGTCATCCAAGGGCCAAGTTTGAAGACCCCTGTTTTAGAACATGGGATACCTTTTATCATTGGCTAGAAAAACGAGGTAGAGAGAAAGCAGGGGTTCTTCAAACTTGGCCCTTTGACGACTTGTGGACTTCAACTCCCAGAATTCCTCAGCCTGGCTGAGGAATTCTGGGAGTTGAAGTCCACAAGTCATCAAAGGGCCAAGTTTGAAGACCCCTGTTTTACAAAGTCGTTGTCCATCACTGCAACACTGGCTCATTATGAGAGATGGAGGACGTTTATCGCCTCTTCCTGACTCCCAATATGGATATGTACAGCTAGTCCTTGACTTATGATGGCAATTGAGACCAGTTTTTCCTTTGCAATTGATAAGTGAGTCACACGCCCGATTTTAAAACTTTAACCAAGGGTTTGTGGCTCTCTCCTTGGGAAAAAGAGAAGGAGTGAGGAAGGAGGACGAGAAAAGAAATGAGACCAAAACGGAGAGGGGAGGGGGGGAAAAGGTAATAATTGGGACCGGCTGTTTTTCGCTTTGGCCCGCCCACTTTATTTTGGCTCCACCCACTGTTTGCTTCCTTCCTCTCTCTTGAGTGAGGTCATGCAAATATACCACATTTGCATTCCAGGAAAACACTTTTGCGGGGAATGGCTTTCAAGTGTCTTTGAGATCAAGCCTGGGAACTCAAGATTAAATCTAGTCTGGCAACTTTCGTAATTTCGCCCTGTTGATTTGCATGCCTGGCCACGCTGCCTTTGAGGTTGGCGTGTATGTTTTCGATCCGTCATTCCACTTTAAAAAAACAAAACAAACCATTAAACCTGAATTAAACCCAAAAGACGTGGCCCTTTTAAAAAAATAAAAAGGAAAACCATTCCTCAAACATGGATAAAGCAGAAATCCATTTGGTTCACGTCAAGATGCAAATGAGACCCCATCTTCCAACTTTATTATTATTATTATTATTATTATTATTATTATTATTATTATTATTATTATTATTATTATTATTATTATTATTATTATTATTTCCGTACATTGGGATGACGGTAAATAAAAATGGTTCTTTTTTTTTTTTAAAGAGAGAAATGATGGGAAAGTGCATGCAAAATTTGAACAGGGAATTAATGTAATGGGCAAAACTGCATCCGCGCATAGCGGCTCGCGAAAAATGTGCATCACTTGTCAGAAGGTCGCAAAACGGGATCGTGTGACCCCTCTTCCCGGGACCCTGCAACCGTCCGAAGTACACGGCAGTTGCCAAGGTCTGAATTTGGATCCCCTGACTGTGGGGATACTGCAATGGTTGTAAGTGCGAAACACGGTCGTAAGTCACTTTTCACAATGACTTTGAAACTTTGCACGGTTCTTGTAAGTCGAGGACCGCCTGTGTTTACGACGGCCGTAGCATCCCTGACTCATGTGATCGCCGTCTGCGACCTTCCCAGGTGGCTTCCAATGAACCAAGTCGGTGGGGGATGCCAGGTCTGCTTAACGACTGGGTGATTCGCTTAACGACATACAGTTCTATTCGGCCAAACTTAGGGCTGAGGTCAGCCAAGGTGACCTTCTCGGCAACTTCCGGTGCCCCATCGGCCTCGGCTGACATCAGAGAGAAGACACGGCCCATCCGAGGCCCTGAATGGCCCGGAGGATCCATTTCCCAGCATTCCACGGGCCTGTGTCTGCCCTCCCCCCCCGAGACTCACCCCACACCTGCTCCTTGATTAAGAGAGATTGATTAGGACTTTTTCCCCCTGCCAAAAGTGGCCATCCGGCCGTGCCCCAGCTTGATGGGGGTCCTCCCCCCCGGCTGGAGGCACACGATTAGGAGGTGATGGCACCAGGCTGGCTTTTAAGGGGGAAAGGGAGAGCGGCGGCCGAAACAATGCCCACCGAGGCATTAAAATAAATTATTCCAGCCGTTAAAGATCCGAGGCCACATTTGCATCCTGACAGCAACGCCTCCTCGGCTGCCCGTGCCAACTAGCAGCTGCTGGAAGCCGGCCCGTAGCCCACCAGGCTATAAAAATCCTCTTTGATTTGACTTAAGCCTCTCGGATCTCGTTTTACGCCAGGGCGCCGGGTGTAATTTCTGCCCCCTAACTAAAAGGCGTTGAGCTTTAACAAGGGAGAGGGCACCCCATGTAGTCCTCGGCGGACGGCCACAATCGAGGCCATGGTGCCCGTTGCCAAGCGAGGCCAGTTTTGTCTGTTGGCTTTGGGAACTGTCCAAGGTCCTGGTCTGGGCCAAGAACCACAAAGACGTCAGCAGCCAAAGGGGATGGGTGGATTAGGACAGGGGTCTTCAAACGTGGCCACTTTAAGACTTGTGGACTTCAACTCCCAGAATTCCTCAGCCAGCCAGGGCTGGCTGAGGAATTCTGGGCGTTGAAGTCCACAAGTCTTAAAGTGGCCACGTTTGAAGACCCCTGGATTAGGCTCTTCCCTGCCATGGAGCAGAGGTTCCCTAAAGTCAATATGGCTCTGACCCTCGACCCTACTCATTCTCACCAGACTGACAGCCTCCCAAGAGCAGGCTTGGGCGTACAGGCCGTCCTCGACTTACAACAGTTCATTTAGCGACCGTTCAAAGTAACGACGGCACTGGAAAAAGTCACTTGTGACCCTTGTTCACCCTTACGACCCTTACAGTATCCCCACGGTCAGGTGATCAAAATTCTTAGCAACGGATTTGTATTTATGACAGTCGCCTTGTCCCGGGATCAGGTCATCTCACCTCGTGTGACCTTCGGACCAGCCGAGTCAACGGGGCACCCATGGCGTACGAACTTCACAACTTCACAACTCTGGCAAGAAGGGGGGGGACAAAATAATAATAATAATAAAGTTGAAAGGGACCTTGGAGATCATCTAGTCCAACCCCCTGCTCAAGCAGGAAACTCACTTAACATGAGTCTCATTTAGCAAGAGAAGGTTTGGGCTCCATGGTGGTCGTAAGCCGAGGACCCCCTGCACCTCATCTCAACTTCTGCTCACGAGTCATCCCACCTGCACTGAGGGAGCTACGACCCAGATCCAGCCTGGATGTCCCAAGGCATCCAGACAACCTCTCGTTGGCTCCTCTCTGCCAGCCTACAGGCTGCTAAGCCTTCCGAGCTGGCATTGCCCCCTTGCTGAAGTTGCCGACGCCTGCTCCCTCTGCCGCCTTCATTATTGATGTGTTGCTGGGTTATTTCCATTGCATGAAAAAAAATCCATGTTTATTAATATGCGCTTAAACCCATATTGGGGAATGCGTTCTCTCTCGGATGCAATTAGGCGCTGCTGCCTTATAAACACTAACATTTAGAAGTGTCTACCCAGAGATTGGGGGGGAAAAGAAGATGTTTGCGCAGGCTTGTTTCTGGAGAAAATACGTTTCTGCGCCACGTGCACTTAGACGTCGATTTATCTGTGGATATTTGCATGGAAGCTTCAGTTTATTTTTGTCGGGCTGGCTGGTTTCAAGCAGCGAGAAAGGCAAAATCCGGAGGGTAATTAATCTGCAGCCTTCGCGTCGGTCTGAGAAGCTCAGAAGAGGTCAGCTCATGCTGGGATTCCAGAGGAGAATCAAATCTCTGGAGCATCGTTTTAGCCAGGATGCATAATGTAAAAATCCTTTGGCCTTTTACCAAATGCTACAGCAGGGAGAGTCCTCTAGAGGTCACCTAGTCCAGCCCCACCTCGATGCAGGAAGCCAAACAGGAGCATCCTTGGGAGAGAGAGAGAGAGAGAGAGAGAGAGAGGG
>NW_015389040.1:58605-104849 GCF_001527695.2 Protobothrops mucrosquamatus | reverse complement strand
GAGAGAGGGAGAGAGGGAGAGAGGGAGAGAGAGAGAGAGGGAGATAAAGGGAGAGAGAGAGGGAGAGACAGCACAATTGAGGAAGCTAGATTCACACACAGGAGAAGAATTTGGGACCAGAGACCAGAACCAGGAATTCTCCATCTCTCTTTTTTTAGTGTGTTCATCAAGGTAGATTCTCGTAGAAGGTTTTGAGTTTTTTTTAAGGTTTACCTGACGGTCCTAAGCATCCATTTATTGCAACCCTGCAGATGGTTGGTGATCAAAGACGTCGCACCTTCTTCCAATTAGGAAGAATTTTTTTTCTTCCAGATGATCATTTCAAATTGGTCATCCGAGAGCGCAGACCCATCATTTAGGTCAGGGTCCTACCTGTGACATCTAACGAGCCCAGAATAGCAATTATCTTATCCTTCTGATTTGGAAACTGGGATTCTACGGGAGGCAACTCCGAAATTAATCCCTTAATTAGATGTATGCGGCTGCCCATCTCCAATTCGTGACCCTGGGCAGCTGTTCAAAGAAAATGTCAGAGCAATAAAAAATATAGAAGAAAAAGAAGAAAAGAAAAATGTAGACGAACCCCGGAGCTCGCATAGAAACAGCAACCGAGGTAAAAATAGACTTATCAGTCATAAGTCCATATAGCGAATCAATGCATAGCTTAGGCCAAGGGGTGGGGAATGGCCTTTTAGGACTAGTGGATTTCAACTCCCAGAATTCCTGAGCCAGCCATGCTGGCTCAGGAATTCTGGGAGGTGAAGTCCACAAGTCCTAAAGGGGCTATTGTTCGTCACCTCTGCCTTAGGCCTTTTTTTGCTGCTGTCTCTTTTTTCCCCCATGTTGGAAGCAGAGACAGTCTGCATGCTTAGCTACAACGAGACAAACCCATTGAGATCCTCTCATTTTCTGCTCCGCTCAACTCGCTGCAATCTTCCTATGTTCCCCAAGAGGCACAACGCTATCTCGGCAACCGCTCCTTATCTGCGCCTCTTGTGTGTTTCTCTCTTTTTCAGGCACGGAGAAAAGCACGGAGGCATCCCTCCTTGCCTGGCCCCGTTTCTCAAAAGCCCGCATTTGAAAGACAGGAGAAGAAAAAGGAAGGATGAAAAAGAGGCGGGAGTGAAAATTGCTCATTTGCAACCAGTGGGGAAGTTCTCGTAGACCAGGGGTCCCCAACCCCCAGGGCTGTGGACCGGTACCGGGCCGTGGCGTGCCAGCAACCGGTCCGCACAAACAAGCAAAGCCCCATCCGTGGGAGGCAGGCAGCACACAAAACCACACACCCTCCGGTCCGTGGAAAAACCTCTCTCCACGGAACCAGTCCCTGATGCCCCAAAAGTTGGAGACCTTTGTTGTAGACCATTCCTAATTAATGCAACGCCCGCTTCCGGTTGTTTTGGTAACAGACGCGTGAGCGTGGGCGTGTGTGTGCACACGCAAATAGGTGCACGTGTGCGCCATGCACGCGCACGCTTTGCCTGAATTGTGCTTCGGGGCTGTGAAAAGAAGTTGCTTCTGTGCTGTGACTGTCTTTCCTAGGCAACCGAGCAAAAATGAGATATCAGCAAAGATTCCTAGATACCAGAGATTAGTAAATGCGCCCGGGTTGGGAATATGGGAATATGGTCAGCCTCCCACATTTATCCTGAAAACCTCCCCCCTTGTTCCTTGATGACCCTGTAGATTGTGAGCACTGGGAGTTTACAACGCAGAGGCAGGCAGGATCCTGCTCATGCAAAAATAGAACAGCACTAAAAAAAGGGACCTACTACCCGTCTTTCGACTTATGACCGCCACAGCATCCCCACAGTCACGTGATCAAAATTTGAGCCCTTGGCAATCAGCTTGTATTTACGACAGCTGTAGGTCGAGGACTGCTTTGTATGGAATAGCAAAGTTGAAAGGGACCTTGGAGGTCCTCTAGTCCAGATAAGGGTCAAAGGAATTCAAGAGGGGTTGAACTTGGGCCATTTGTAGCGATGTAATGATTCTAAGCTGATGACGTGCTTAACTCCGCCCTCCCCAGCTCTGCCTGCTCTTCTCCTGCAGAAAGCAACGACAAGAGAAATGTCGGAGTTAAATTCTCCTTTTTTCCCCTCCCCTCTCCTCCTGGCTTCTAAGTGAAGCTCTGGGAGCAAACTTAGCCATTAACCAAGGACGAGAGGTTGCTGCTAAAAATGCTGGTCTGGCGTTCTCTTTGCTTCTTTTCATCTATTATTCACAAGCTCACTCGCCACCTGTAGACCCCCGTATAGCCCAAATGGTACCAGCCACTCAACATCAGACAGGAGAATCTGCAACGTTTTGCAGAAGCTCGGTTCACACATTGCTCCCCCGACACACACACACACACACGCTACCCACACACAGGATTCCAACTAAAACCCACCAAGGTGCATACAGAGCTTGAGGGTCGGCATCAAAGTATTTTTCACACGTAAGAAAGACAGATCAGGAGGTTTCTGATGTTCTGGGCAGAAGTCACCAACTGAAAACTGGAATAGGGGAGTGGGATTGAGGGTCTTCAGAGAGCCAGACTGCCTTGTGTCTTTTGGTGGAGAACCCCCCTCCCCTTGTTTGAGCCCCAGAGAGTGTCAATCAGAGAAGTCTCATGTAGGAAAGTGCCCAGAATGGAGAGGAAGAGCAGTTGCATATATAGAGAGAGTCCTCGACTTACAATCTTTCGTTTGGTGACTGTTTCAAACTACAACGGCGCTGAAAAAAGTGACTTACAACCCTTTTTCGCACTTACGTCCCTTGCAACTTCCCCAGGGTCACGTGATCAAAATTCGGGCGCTTGGTAACCGGTACGTACTTATGACGGTTGCAGCGTCCCGGGGTCCTGTGATCCCCTTTTGCAACCTTCCAACAAGCAAAATCAATGGGGAAGTCAGATTCAGTTAACGACCGTGTTACTCGTTTAACAACCGCAGGGATTCACTGAGCAACTGTGGCAAGAAAGATGGCAAAATGGGGGCAGAACTTTGGGTTTTGCTTTGGGTGCCCGAATCGACCTGAAATTGCAATGGGACTATGCTCCTGGCCATCATCCCTCTCAGCGCACGTCAATCAGTTGCTACCTTTGATCTGTCAGGCTCGGCACTTCTGCCAGCATTAAACACCCCCCCTCCACACCTCCCACCCACCGTGCCATGCCCCCTCCTCAGCTTCTGCTCCTCCCTTCACCTCTAACCACTTTGTCCCAATGGCTTTTGCAGGTTTCCGAAGGAGCCACCACGCCTGCCGGGGTGGAAAAAGGATTTATCCTACAGCCAGCTCCCGGAAGGAATCCTTTGATCATTTGGTGGATCGTGCTGATTCTTTCAGTGAAATTTTTTTTTTAAAAAAAAGACTTTCTTTTCATCACCGCGAACAACAGGCCCACCCAGCCTTGACAAGCCAGCTCTGGGGAGAGGTCTCTTCAGAGGCCGTTGCGGGCTTTGCCAAAGCAGAGATGAAGGACGGGCCTCTCCAGGATCTTCCCAAGCCTCGTTTGGAAGTGCCCAACTGTTGCTAAACCTTTGCCGGATGAAAGTGCTGAAGTCTTTGGGGGAAGGAAGGGCAGGGAAGGAGAAACCAAGGGCCTGGCGGAGATCGAACCGGGATCTGTTCGGATCGGGGCTTTCCTGGCTGCTCAACTCCGCAGGATGGTGGCCGACGACGTTTAGCTCAGATGGGAGCAGAGAAGCCTTCCGGCTCAGATCGAGGGATCTGAAAGCAGATTCCAGCAAAAGGGAGACAGACAGCAGGGGAGACTGTTGAGGGGTCACCCCACTGCCCCTTCTCCACGTGTCTTAGGGGGAGGTGCCCCCCGAGGCAGAGTTGGAATTGGTCCACATCCAGGAGGTCTGTGGCACTTCGGAGATCGTTGAGAGGCTTTTGCGAGAGGGGGCTGAGCTGTTCTGGATGGTCCAGGGGATCCAGAGGAGAAAGACAGAGCCGCTAAAGCAGCAGCCGGATTGAAGGCGGAGGGACCCTCGCCTCCAGCGGTCGGCCGCTCTTTTTCTGCATCCAAGAGACAGGTATTGTAAAGGTGACTGAGCCCATCATCCTAAACTAGCGGGCTGACTTTCGCTCCAGCTGGTGTACAGATCTGTGAGGGTTAATCTGCCTTTTCCATAAAAAGGGGGCCACGGGAAAAGAGAAATGGCGCTTGGGAAGGGCGGAGAAAGAACAATACAGGTGGTCCTTGATTTACAACCGTTCGTTCAGTGACTGCTCAATGTTACAGCAGCACAGAAAAAGGTGATTTATGACCACTGATCACTGCCGCATCCCCGCGGTCATGTGATCAAAGTTCAAATGCTTGGCAACAGACTCACATTTATGACGGTTGCAGTGTCCCGGGGTCACCTGATCCTGACAAGCAAAGTCAATGGGGGAAGCCAGTTTCACTTAACAACTGTGTTGCTAACTAAACCGCGGCAGGGATTCACTTAACAACAAACAAGAAAGGTTGTGAAGGTTGTAAAATGGGGCAAAAGTCACTTAACACAGAGGCCCCCAACCTTTTGGCCACCAGGGACTGGTTCTGTGGAGAGAGGTATTTCCACAGACCAGAGGGTGCGTGATTTTGTGTGCTGCCTGCATCCTGCAGATGGGGCTTTGCTTGTGTGTGTGGACCAGTTGCTGGCATGCCACGGACCGGGACCGGTCCACAGACCGGGGGTTGGGGACCCCTGACTTAACAGATGTCTCAGCAACAGAAATTTTGGGCTCAATTGTGATCGTAAGTCGAGGACTACCTCGTAGCTCTCGTGACTTGCATCCGAGCCCAATGTGATGACCACCTCAGCCCCTTCCCTTCTATTCCGTGATGCCAGGCCTCTGGTCAGTAGCCTCCTGTCAAGAACCTGGATTAAAGTTTTGACTCGCGGCCTACTGCGGGAACACAAAGCGGGCTGCAATCTGCCGTTACTGTCTGTGAACACATTTACAGCAGTTGTTTTATTTATCGATTTATCAAAGCTGAAGGCCACCCATCTCGCCAAAGGCGCGACATTCAGGGAGCAAAAGGGATCGTATGCCAGTGCTCGGATGTCGGCGTTTCTGAGCATACACGCTAAAGACGAGCGTAGAGATTTAGACACCCCTCCGAATTTGACGACGAGGAATAATTTGCAAATTAGGATGAGGGGCCCCCAGCGTTCTTGCCTAGCGCTTTTTAACCTCCTGGATTTTCTCATCCGTCTTTTTTTTTCTTCTTCTTTAAATTCAAGTTTCTCCTCGTTTCCCTTTGTGGCAAAGGGAGTTTGAGCAGGGCAAACTCTTTCTAGGAGTAAATAAGTACAAGGCTGACACTGAGTCATCGCTCCTCGCTCAGCGGAGAATTCCAGGAAGTAACTGTAATTTAGCTGTCCCTAAACGTCAAAATAACTATTAGGTTCCCCTCTGTCGCCTTTTTCTAGGAACAGGAGAAGTTGAGAGGGGCCTGGGTGCTTTGCAAAGCCAAAACTTAAGTTTTAGAGGCTTTTGTGCGCGATGCGAGTGGGCTCTTTTGAACGTGCCTGCCGTATTCACAAAAGCGTCTGCGCGGAGTAAGTGCTGGTACTATGCACTGCGTAAGTGATTATAGGCAGTCCTTGACTGACCACCATTTTGTTTAGTGACCGTTCGGAGTTACAACGGCACTGAAAACAGTGACTTACGACCGGCCCTCGCGCTGAGGACGGTCACAGCTTCCCCATGGTCACGTGATCAAAAGTTGATTGCGGCATCTTCGGGGTCCCACGATTGCCACTCGTGGTCTTCCGATAAGTAAAGTCAGTTGGGGGAAGGAAGGTGGATTCGTTTAATGACCACGTGACTCACTTAACAGCCGCGGTGATTTGCTCAACCGCTGGGTCAAGAAAAAGTCGCCAACCCGGACGTGACTCAACAGCTTTGCTCAGCCGCGGAAATTCTGGTTGCAGTTGTGATCGTAAATCAAGCTCTACCTGTAACTTATATTGTCTGTCGTGTAAGTGTTTATGTGCTGCTGTTTTTCAGGGGACGTATTTTCTTTCCAAAGTGGCCCAAAACGTGGGCCACCTCTGAACGCGGTTCCATCCCAGGGCAGGCCTTTCAAAGCCCGTTTGGGTGTGTTGTTGACATTTTGCTGTTGTTGGTCGGTGTTTTGAGACCAGAACTTAAGAAATGGGCAAACTCCGCAAGTGCTATTCTCTTCCGATGTACCAAGAAATGGAAAGGGTTCCGATGGTGGGAAATCACCCGTTTCCAAGCTATACCCCGTACCGGTACTCCTCGGCTTCTGACCATAATTGAGCCCCAAAATAAATACTGCTAAGCGAGGCAGTTGCTAGGAGAGTTTTGCCCCACTTTATGGCTGTTCTGGCCCCGCTTGTTCAGTGAATCACTGCTGCAGTTGTTAACTTAGCAACACGGTTGTGAAGTGAATCTGGCTTCCGCCGTTGACTTTGCTGGTCAGAAGGTCGCAAAAGGGGATCACGTGACCTCGGGACTCTGCGACTGTCATAAATGTGAGTCAATTGCCAAGTGTCTGCATTTTGATCATGTGACCACAGGGACGCCGCGATGGTTGTAAGAGTGAAAAACGGTCCTAAGTCACTTTTCCAGGGCTGTTGTAATTTCTAACGGTCACTAAACGAGCGGGCATAAATCGAGGACTGCCTGTATTAGGCCGGCATGTGGGAATAAAGCCGACCTGCCGCAGGTTTTCCTGCCGGCAGCAGCAGCAACGGCTCTGGCCTCCCGCTGGATTTATCTGCTTTCATAATCAATAACAATTACCTCCATCCAGAGGGAATCTCTCCCAGCCGTGGGGCTCGCATCAAAGCCATTAATGCTTCGACAAACCCGGTATTTAGGGCTTCATCCAGACTGGTCCTGGCATCTACTCCCCCTCCCCAACGTCCCCCACCCCTTCTTTCCATGGCGGCAGCAACGGGGGGGAGGGGGGAGAGAACCCGAGGCCTTGTCAATGCGATGTTGTGAATAATGCTCCTGGCTCAACACGCCGATAAATCAAAGACTTATTAATCACCAGGTTTCATTTCCAGGCATGATAATAAATTGGCCAGTGATGTACCTACTCCACCCCCTGGCCCCTCCCACCATTGATTACCAGTTTATTAACTAACTTCCTTTCCCTCTCTCTCTTTGGCACGCACACACGCACAGCCACAATGCAACCCAGGTTCCAAGAGCGCACTAAACGATCAAATGCACACACAAGGGATCCTAGACACTGCCTGTCCCAGTTTTCATATAATACGACCCGTGTTAGTTTCTGGCTAGTATTTAAAAAAAAAAATGCCAGGCTTCTGAGTTGTTACTACAATCCTCGACTTACGACCACAATTGAGCCCACAATTTCTGTCGCTAAGCAACACAGTTATTAAGTTGAGTTTGCCACAGTTGTTAAGGGAATCGCTGCAGTTATTAAGTCAGCAAAACGGTCGTTAAGCGAATCTGGCTTCCCCCGTTGGCTTTGCTCGTCAGAAGATCACATGATCTTGGGACGCTGTAATATGAGCCAATCACCAAGAATCCAAATTGTGATCACATGACCATGGGGATGCTGTGATGGTCGTAAGCAGCGGTGGGATTCAGCCGGTTCGCACTACTTCGGCAGAACCGGTAGCTAATTTTTTGTTGCCCAGGCCCAGAATGGACTTCTGGAAGGTGGCATCCACGCAGAGAACCGGTTCTTCACCTATTTGAATCCCACCACTGGTCGTAAGTGTGAAAAACGGTCACCAGTCACTTTTTCAAGGCCATTGCAACTTTGAATGGTTGCTAAATGAATGGTTGTAAGTTGAGGACTGCCTCTACCTGTAATGGCACTAGGAGTTTGTGGAAAGCTGACTTTGGACATCTTAAAGGGCAGCAGTAACCCATGGTCATCCCAGTTGGGGTGCAATCCAAATTTATTTGTCTGTTTCGCCTCTATCCCAAGCATCTGTCAAGAAGGGTGATGCAGAATAGATGTCCCTCCATCGTCCTGACAGCCAGCTGAAGTTGAGAGGAAATGTGAGAAAGCAGTGCCTGGCTTTGGGCTAGCCCAAGTCTCCATCAGAGGAGCCAGCTGAATCACGATGACCTCATGGGAGCAGGTTGATCTGGGATTATGCCCTGCTTTTAACAAGCACCAAACAGCCTGTACCCTGTTGGCTGATTGTTTCAGGGATATTTCCTTACCTAAACAGAGGAAGAGAGTGGCCAAGGATGGGCAGAAAAGCAGTGGGAGCTTTTCCCCCGACGTTCGACTTCCCGCTGGCTTCCCCACTGAGTTTCCATGTGGGAATCTGGCAGGAAGGATTAAAAATCCCCCTTCCTTCCCTTGCCCTTCCCAGCAGGCAGATAAGTAGCTCTGCTGGATGGAGGATGAAGCGAGGGATTGCAAGAGTGGCTGGGAAACTGTCACAGAATGTTTAAAATGAAGAGCACGTCACACCACAGCAGTAACCAGTAGCACTGAAACAGCCACCACTTCCTCAAATGTCATTCCCATAGGAGTCAGGGGACCCCAATTTTGGATGCACTCTATACGTTAGCCCAATTGAGGTATCTTGGTTCAAAAACTGTTGCCCTACGATGCACCGTTTCCCCCAGTTAAAGGTTACAGGAACAAGAGTTTTAGAAGTCAATAGACTAAGGCTAACATAGGTTTAATTTAGCGGGAAATCACTGCAGACAGTGCAGCCTGCCTCCTAAACATCTCCTCTCCCCTCGCAACAAAAGAGAGGGATGGAATCCTAACACACCCATTCCCAACCCAGATGCCCCAGATATGCAGATTTTGAACTCCCAGAATTCCACTGGCTGTAGCTAAGGATTCTGGGATTTGCAAGCTCCTACCCTAGAGTGTGCTGGTGATGGACAAGCGAGTCAAACACGTTTCGCTGCCTTGAGCTTCTCAATTATTACAGCATAGGTGCATATCACGTCTGCCCACACTGTGGTCCCCAGCTCCCTCCTGAGCTGCTGCCAATTTTCGCTGCATACATTAAAATTAAGCTTAAGCTCTTTGAGGAATCAATAATGTAGGAACGAGTGGGTAGGAGAATCTGAATGCAATCAAATTAAGATTTGGCTTGTTGTTTGTGTGTTTTACTCTGGACATGCTCACTTTCTGCTTTGTCTACACTCACTTTTTCCTGCCCACACACGTCCTGACGCACACCGCATGCCCGGGGCTAAGCCTCACCCGCTACAAAAACAAGGCTGCCCTTCGTAAGCTTTAGCATCACTGCATTCAAATCAGAGATTCTGGAGGTATTGATGGACGTGTGGCTTTGAGATCTTCATCACTGTGCACGTCCTTGGAACAAACCAGGTTCCAAAATGTGGACTTCTCAGTTCTAAATCTGAGTTTCCTCCCCTGCTAGTTTGTGAGCGATCTAGCAGAGAAGCCATATAGAATAAGATTGCTGTACCTGAGCTGCAGAGCAATAAAGGACCACAAGATGGCAGCAAATAGAGATGTTAAAATATTCTGCCGAGGACCCCTAGTGGCAATCTGGAGATTTGCAGCCCAGATTTGGTACCCTAAGATAAATAGCATCACACCAATGCAGAGCGACTGGGAACAAGGGAAGAAAAAAAAAACTGAGAAGCTTGCCAAAAAAAAAAAAAAATAGCTGGGAAAAAGATTAGGATGTCAGTCTTGAGCCAGTCCAAACCAGGATTGGTTGAGTGACTCTCTTGATAGTTTTTAAAGGAATATTTTGGTAGCAAAGATAGTCTTCGCAATTCTCTTTTCCTCCACTACCACCCCAAATAAACAGAAGGAGCCAAAAGTTAACCTCTCGCCACAACTCTGCTCCAAGGAGAGGCGGGTCAGATATACCCACTGACACACGGATGTGGGGCTCAATTGTGGTTGTTAGTTGAGGACTACCTGTATTTCACGATTGTGGTGGGTTCATCACTCTACGGCCTTTTTTTTCCACTTTTTTTTTTTAAAGGGAGATAAAAAAAATAACTAAATCTGAGGGAGAATTAAATAGCTTTCCCTACTCAGGCCCACGTTCCATTATTCCCAGCCTCGGTCGTTATTTCTGTTTTATGTGTCCTCCCTCCACTTCTCCCTCAACCTCTGGGGCTGGTCGGTTCAGAGAACGTAGTGAAATGCGTATTTTTTCTAGAGAGCACAGGATCTGCCATTCCCAGCTTGTTTGCGAGGCTCAAGGGCCCGGATTGTTGTTTGCCGATGTTAATTAATAATTTAATTAATAATGAATAAGGTAAGCCGTCGATAGTGATTTAATTATGAATGAGTGATTTCAGAACGTCCCTGCCCAAACGTCCCAGAATGAACTTGGCAGGCTCAGTTCGCGAAGGGGATAACGTTGATTTATTTGATTTAGGCTTAGCGAGGGCTGGCATAAACCCCAGTTTATCGGCTTTGGCCAGTGAACCTTGTCCACAGGATTTGAAGGCGGTCAGATGGAGACCCTCAAAAGGGCCACGATAGTAGAAGAGACAGACCTCCACGGAAACGGTCCTGCGATCAGGTCAATTGTTTCCCAAACAATGCAAAAATCCCCTTTCGCGACGTTGCAGAATTAGGAGCCGAGCGCACGCAAAACACGCACGCACACAAACGCACAAGCCTCAAGTCCTGAAACCTTTCTGAAATCTCTCCCTGCATCTATACAGATAGTCCTCATCTTACAGCCGTTTTGTTTAGCAACCACAGCTACAAATGACACTGTGAAAAAGTGGCACCCCCCCCGCCACGGTCACAGGATCAAAATTCTGGCTCTCGGCAACCGGTGTGTGTTTACGATGTTGTTGCGCCGTCCTGGGGTCACGTGATCGCCGTTTCTGTGACATTCCCAGTCGGCTTCCGGCGAACGAAGTCAATGGCGGGAAGCCGGGATCCGTTTAACGACTGGGTGATTCACGTAGAACAATTTGCTTAATAAACGTGGGGGGGAAAGGGGCAAAAAAGCTCGTAAAACTGGCCCCCGACTCGTTTAACAACGAGCTTAGCAAATGGCAACGTTGGCTTGAATTGTGGTTGTGAGTCCAGGGCTCTCTGTACTTTCCATGTTAAAAGCCCACGTCACTAGCAATCCCTGTTATTGGCCCGTCGTCTGGTAATCCCCAGCTAGGTAAGGGGTCCATGAGGCCTAGAAACTTGGTGTGTTTTTTTTAAAGAAAAGATGTGGGGGGGGGAACATCTGAAATGAATTCACTGACCCATCCGCCCAGCCGGGCTGTCAGACAGGAGGACTGCTGAGCTTTGCAGGAGAAGGAGAAAGAGAAAGAGACCGAGGGGCATTTGAGTTTCTGGATTAAAGGAAGACTCAGCAGAACGTGGTTTTTTTTCCTTCCCAAATTCGGTGGATCCTTTTTTAATAACAGCTTCGGTATAAAAGCCCCAAGCAAGCCACAGCCCAGATAATTATGGTCTGCCATCTGACCTGCTTTTGAGAGACAAAAAGGGCAGCCTCCCTGCCCCCCAACCACCCCAAGGAAAAATATTATTATTTAACTTCAAACAGCTCCACGGGTATTAATTTGATTGGAGGCCTGGCACTTCTGCTATAGAGGGGAAAACATGACGTATCTTCTCGAACCCCTCAGGATTTTGGAAAGGGGCACGAAGGGAAGAGAAAGAGGAATTCATCTCCCCAAAGGAGAAAATAAGAAAGCACTCCCTTTGTATGTCTATCATAGGTTTTAGAAATGTTGGGGGTGGTTTTAATTTCATGGGAGGGAATCAGAGGTTAGACTTAGGGGCTATGTATAAAGCCCCCAAACCAACATTTGGTACGCTAGCCCAGATTTCCTCCTATAGTGTGGCAGACATAGTGGAGAAAGGAAGGAAGGAAGGAAGGAAGGAAGGAAGGAAGGAAGGAAGGAAGGAAGGAAGGAAGGAAGGAAGGAAGGAAGGAAGGAAGGAAGGAAGGAAGGAAGGAAGGAAGGAAGGAAGGAAGGAAGGAAGGAAAACTTCTATTGTATTGCTGAAAAAAAAGGACAGGGATGTTTCTATGTAGTCACCATCAACTTGATGGGAGCAAGGGGCTACGAAGCCTGCAAACTCGAGGGAAAGAAACTCACCAAATTCTCAACCTAGTGTTGGAAAAAAAAAGTCTTCATCGTGGTTCAGTCCAAGCCGGGGATAAACAACCTGGCGACTGCTTTAGAAAGAAGGTTGCAGTTTACTGAAGAGGAGAGCCAGACAGAAAGATGGTTCTGGCAGGAAAGAGGGGAAAAGGAAATGTGTGTCTGTCTGTGTGTGTGTGTGTGAGTGAGAAGACCCTTTTTCCCTCTTTTTTCTGCCAGAGCCAACTTTCTGTCTAGCTCTCCTCTTCAATAAACTGCAACCTTCTTCCTAAAGCAGTCGCCAGGTTGTTTATCCCCGGCTTGGACTGAACCACGACGAAGACTTTTCTTCCAACACTATATAGCTCAAATGTTGGATTCACTCACACACACACACACACACACAGAGCTAAAGCCAGGTTGAGTCCAAGCACCAGCCCCCAACAATGGCCTCGCCCGCTGCATTAAGACAAAAACCACACCGACGGCTTTGTGGCGGAAAGCAAGCTGGCAATTCATCCAAGAGCAGTGCCTACGGTGAACCTCTGCCCACTGAAGGAGGTTGCCAGTATCCCTTACTCATCAAATCATTATCTCACAGACATTTTCCCCCTCGTGCAAAAGCTGCCACTGTGGGAAAGCTGAAGAGGGAGGGGATGTCTTTTCTCTAAAGCAGGCCCAGGAGGGGGCAGATCCTGTTTGCCAGGGTGCCAGCAATTCCCCACGGCTGTGGGGGGCAACGCACCGATTTGGGAAAGGCAACTAAAACAAACTTTCCTTGAGTCTTAGGGCTGTGCCTTCCCCTACGAGGCAGAGCTGCCTCTTCTAACACGTTTGATCATCTCATTTCAGGCCCTCAGCGCACCAAGCAGGCAGGTTTTAATTAAAAAAAAAAAAAAAAAGGAGAGGGGGGCTGATACTTTTCTCCCTTGCCAGGAAATTAAGGAAATGACTACTCCTTTTGGATTCTGCCAGGGGCTGTAAGGTGCCACCCACTCAGCCTGGCTCCACGTTGGGTTGTGTTGCCTCCCCGGTGTCTGCTGTTTGGGACAACCCACAGATCTGACAGATGGCTGATCCTATCACAGTATCTTGCCTTCCAGGGGGGGCCCAAAAAAACAAACAAACAGATTTTCAGCCAGGTTTGTCGGGATGCCAGCTATGAATTCCTTCGAAATGAAAACAGGGGCAAGCCGTAATAACTACAGCCCTGCCCCTATAAATTAAACACTTTCCCATTTGTCATTCTTTTTAATAATCATAATTTTAACGAAACTGTCGTAAAGGCTGGGTTTTTATTTTTGTTAAATGGCCCCCCTGCTTCATTCTGGAGTGGCAGAAGACGTTTTATTTTTTTTTTAATCAAAGCTCAGAGAAAGGGCAGTTAAAGCGGGCATTGCTTTGTAGGTTTACATTTTTTTTAAAAAAGAGGTTGGATTTTTCATTTTTAGTACAAGCAGAGGCCTGAAAACTTCCATCGAGCGCCTGATTTTTTTTTTCTGCCAGAAAATTCAAGACTGCAGAAAAAGAGATTATAAATCTGATCGCCCCCCCCATCCCAAATAGAGCAAGCTAGCGTTGAAAGGAAGGAGACTTAAGAGTTGTTCCTATTTGATTCATTCATTGAGCTAAACCATATTGGGGTCTTTTGGTTAGATCACCCCGGTCACTGAGGTTGGCAAGCCACAATGCAGAATATGACCTGAGCCGTGCCTGAAGAGAGAAAGCTGTTGCAATCCAAAATAAACTGGGAGAAAATGTAGCATTATGTATGTTTATATTTTGCTGTTTGTGGCTGTAGGCACTGTATGATCTTAACTTTATTTGCAAAAAAAAAAACAAAAAACGGGGCCTGTAAGCCAACTCGGAGCCTCTTAAATCAGAAGAGTCCAACCTTGATTACTTTAATACCTCTGGACTTCAATTCCCAGAATTCCCCAGCCAGCCAGGCTGGCTGGGGAATTCTGGGAGTTGAAGTCCACAAGTCTTCAAAGTTTGCCAAGGTTGGACACCCCTGCTGTAAATAAATTCAATTGCTACAAAATTGCTGGGGGGGGGGAGGGGAGAGAGAAGCAGCATTGTCCCATACTGCTGTTGGCCACCTTGGCTGAGGATTAGGGGAGCTGTAGTCCGAGAGCCACTTTGGTGCAAAGTGGTAAAGGCATCCCGCTAGAAACCGGTGTGTGTGTGTGTGTGTTGTGAGTTCTAGCCCCATCTTGTGCAGGAAGCCAGCACAAAAAGCCTCCCCGAAGAGAATTTGCAAGCCACCGCATGCCACGAGGATCTTGAGTTTGGCTTGGAAAAGCCCCTTTTCCCATTTGGGATGGGATGAAAGTGCTGCGAAGAAGAGCCAGGCTGGGGTGGGGGGCCTTTCAGCCTGAACCACGAGTGGGGAAAACCAAGGAGAGCGCGTGTG
The DNA here is from genome assembly GCF_001527695.2 of Protobothrops mucrosquamatus. NCBI lineage: Eukaryota > Metazoa > Chordata > Lepidosauria > Squamata > Viperidae > Protobothrops > Protobothrops mucrosquamatus. The sequence continues at coordinate 90,412 of NW_015389040.1, read as the reverse complement.
TCCGGGTCTGTGTCCGCTCTTCAGGGAAGACCTACCTGGCTGTGGACAGGTCTGGGATCTGGCTGGACCCTTTAGGATGGCTGGGGAATTGCTCTCAAAGGGCGAGAGGAGGTTCCCACTGCAGGCTGAACCCAAGTGAAGCCAACTCAGGGTCTCTAAGGAGTCTAGGCTTAGGGTGCCACGCTCAGCCAGGTCAACCTCAAGAATTTGTGGGCGCATCCCGTGACCACGCCGCAAGACTTAAGGACTTTGGGGAGGGGGGGGGAGGAAGGAAGAGGCGCTCCCCCGCCGCCAGGGGTTGCTCGGTAGCGCCTCCTCCTCCTCCTCCTCCTCCTCCTCCAGCCCCGCCGCTTCTGCCCTCCGCCCGCGCCTGGCGTTTTTGTTGCACGGCGCGCGCGCACAGCCACCCGCACGCAGCCCTCGCTGCTCCGGCGGCCCCCCGATTGCGCGGCGGGCCCCGGCCAGGAGGAGGAGGAGGAGGAGGAGGAGGCAAGCCGAATCCGAAGCGACGGTGGCCAGGAGGAAGGGGAGGAAGCGCCGCAAGGCAGGCGAGCGAGGAAGAGGAGGAGGAGGAGGAGGAGGCATGGCCTGGCCATGTCCGGAGCATTGGTGCTAGGGGAGATCGGAGCGCGTCGCTCGCTGCCTGCTTGGCTGCCTCAGCCCGGCCCTGGAGTCCGGAGGCAGGGAGGGAAGGAGGACCGCCAACGCCGCCGCCGCCGCCGCCGGGAGCTGGACCGGCGACCTCCGGGCAAGCGCTGGGCCGTCCCGGGGAGCCGGAGGCGGCGATGCCCAGGCGCGGTAAGTCCTCCTCCTCCCCCCCCCCGGGAGATGCGATGCTCTGCGAGGCCAAGGGGGGGGGGAGTTTCCAAGGCAGGCAAGGGAGGAGGGGGGCGCAGGGTTGCAGGCCTTCGGCCCCCACCCGGGACCCAGCCCTTCCTGCCCCACCTCCCCATCCACAGAGGCGGCTCCTCCAGCCTTCGAGCCGGGGTGCCCAGCAAGCTGGACCGCTCTTTGGAGACGGCGGGGAAGGGGGGGGGGCTTGGCTCCCTCGTTTGCTAGAACGAGAGAGAGAGAGAGAGACAGAGAGACAGAGAGACAGAGATAGAAGGAAGAGAGAGAGAGAGAAGGAAGAGAGAGAGGGAAGAGAGAGAGAGAGAGAAGAAAGAGAGAGAGAGAAGAAAGAGAGACACAGAGAGAGAGAGAGAGAAGGAAGAGAGAGAGAGAAGAAAGAGAGAGAGAGACAGAGATAGAAGGAAGAGAGAGAGAGAGAAGGAAGAGAGAGAGAGAGAGAGAGAGAGAGAGAAGAAAGAGAGAGACAGAGAGACAGAGAGAGAAGGAAGAGAGAGAGAGNACCCTTTAGGATGGCTGGGGAATTGCTCTCAAAGGGCGAGAGGAGGTTCCCACTGCAGGCTGAACCCAAGTGAAGCCAACTCAGGGTCTCTAAGGAGTCTAGGCTTAGGGTGCCACGCTCAGCCAGGTCAACCTCAAGAATTTGTGGGCGCATCCCGTGACCACGCCGCAAGACTTAAGGACTTTGGGGAGGGGGGGGGGAGGAAGGAAGAGGCGCTCCCCCGCCGCCAGGGGTTGCTCGGTAGCGCCTCCTCCTCCTCCTCCTCCTCCTCCAGCCCCGCCGCTTCTGCCCTCCGCCCGCGCCTGGCGTTTTTGTTGCACGGCGCGCGCGCACAGCCACCCGCACGCAGCCCTCGCTGCTCCGGCGGCCCCCCAATTGCGCGGCGGGCCCCGGCCAGGAGGAGGAGGAGGAGGAGGAGGAGGCAAGCCGAATCCGAAGCGACGGTGGCCAGGAGGAAGGGGAGGAAGCGCCGCAAGGCAGGCGGGCGAGGAAGAGGAGGAGGAGGAGGAGGAGGCATGGCCTGGCCATGTCCGGAGCATTGGTGCTAGGGGAGATCGGAGCGCGTCGCTCGCTGCCTGCTTGGCTGCCTCTGCCCGGCCCTGGAGTCGGGAGGCAGGGAGGGAAGGAGGACCGCCAACGCCGCCGCCGGGAGCTGGACCGGCGACCTCCGGGCAAGCGCTGGGCCGTCCCGGGGAGCCGGAGGCGGCGATGCCCAAGCGCGGTAAGTCTTCCCCCCTCCGGGAGATGCGATGCTCTGCGAGGCCAAGGGGGGGGGGAGTTTCCAAGGCAGGCAAGGGAGGGGGGCCTTCGGCCTTCGGCCCCCACCCGGGACCCAGCCCTTCCTGCCCCACCTCCCCATCCACAGAGGCGGCTCCTCCAGCCTTCGAGCCGGGATGCCCAGCAAGCTGGACCGCTCTTTGGAGACGGCGGGGAAGGGGGGGGGGCTTGGCTCCCTCGTTTGCTAGAACGAGAGAGAGAGAAGGAAGAGAGAGAGAGAGAGAGACAGAGACAGAGACAGAGAGAGAAGGAAGAGGGAGAGAGACAGAGATAGAAGGAAGAGAGAGAGAGAGAAGGAAGAGGGAGAGAGAAGGAAGAGAGAGAGAGAGAAAGAGAGAGGGAGAAGGAAGAGAGAGAGAGAAAGAGAGAGAGAAGGAAGAGAGAGAGACAGAGATAGAAGGAAGAGAGAGAGAGAGAAGGAAGAGAGAGAGAGAGAGAGAAGGAAGAGAGAGAGAGAGAGAGCTTCCTCGGATGGAGGCAGTCTACCTCTTCCAAAAGAGCAGTGCGTTCGTCTGTTCCCGGGACAGCGCAGGGCTTCTCCATCGTTTGGGGAGGGAAGGCGAGTGGAAAAGGCCACTTCGGAGAGAGAAAGAAGAGAGAAGTAATGGGGGGGAGGGTCCCTGGCCGCTTGTGCATGGGGATCGAGCCCCTTTTTTTTGGGGGGGGAGAAAAGGCCGGGACAGGTTTGCAAACGCCTCGGCCAAAGACACCGGGGGCTGTTCCCCCCCCCCAAAAAAAAACCCAGGCCGAGAATCCTTGGGCGAATGTCAAGAAAAGGTGATTCACATCTTGCTTGGGGGAAAAACACACACACACATCCCAAAACAAAAAAACCCTCCACCCAAACTTTTTTTTTTTCCTCCTGATTGGGAGCAGGCAAGGAGGAATTCGATTGGGGAAAAAAAAACAACGGGGTGCCTTCAGGATTCTTGGCAATAACATGCCACTTTTTTTCTCTCTTGGCAATATCACTTTTTGCTTGGCAATAACATATTACTCCACCTAACTTAGTGCACACAAGGAAAACAAAGGTGTCTAGGTTGTGGGGGGGGCTGAGGGAAACTAAACTCCATTTTAAGGGTGCTCAGTCTTGGAAAGTGGATGTGGATTTTTTGGGGGGGGACTTCCCTCTTTTTAAAAAAAAAAATTAAAAGAACGGTGTCCGCTCAGATACTCTTCTGAGGTGGGGACAGGATTCAAAGATCACGTGTAACACAACATAGAGAGGTGTGCAACGGGAGGGGGGGTATTTTTATGAGTTCCTGCCCAAATGCTGCCAAAAAACCCAGAAATCTATTTAACAAGAGAGTGGAGAAGGCTAGAGAACTTCAGTTTTGTCCTTCTGTGGCATTTCGCTGGGATAAATCCGAAGTTTTTGACATCTTTCCCCCTGTATGAATTAACATAACATAACATAATTAACATTTTCTAGTTGCAACAGGCCTTTAATTTGCAAGCTTGCTCTAATAATGCCTGCCAAGCCACGGTTCTCCTAATCCTGGGCCATCTGGAGAAAGCTGGTTTAAGAAAGCTGCCCCAAGATTGGAGAAACTTAATGTCTAGTCTAATGAAATGTCAGGTTTAGTCTAGTCTAATGAAAAGAAGAACTAGGGGGGAACTAGTGATCCAATATCTAAGGGGTGGCATTAAAGAAGAGGGGGGGTCAACCAGTTCTCCAAACCATCTGAAGGCAGGACAAGAAGCAACTGATGGAAACTAATCAAGGAGAGAAGCAACCTGGAACTAAGGAGGAATTTCCTGACAGCGAGGACAATTAATCAGTGGAACAGCTTGCCACCAGAAGTTGTGGCTGCTCCATCACTGGAGGTTTTTAAGAAGAGACTGGACAGCCATTTGTCCAGAAAGGGATAGGGTTTCCTGCTTGAGCAGGGGTTGGACTAGAAGACCTCCAAGGTCCCTTCCGACTCTGCTGTTCTGTTAAGTTTCTTTCATAGATTTACCTTCTGTCTTTTAGCACCCTCCCCCAAAGTGATGCAATCGTGATGTATATGATATCCATCATTATGTATATTCTATGATGTATATTCTATTATTATAGCGGCTTGGTCTACGCACACCCAGGTTTGTGGTGGATTGTGAAATTTGCCTTGTTCTTAAGTAAGCGGCGTTGCCATCAAAGCTGTTGATGACTATCTCTTGTAACATTAAGGATTTTGGTTGTCTGTTGTGGCTGCAAGAATCTTTTGTTTTGACTTGACTAATCCCATCCATGTTGGTTTGGGCCAAAGAACAGGTCCATTTCATGGAGCTGGGACCTCCATTTCATGGAGCCTGCTGGAAGATGTCGTTGAGTCACCGTGGGGAAAAATGTGGGGTTGTAAGAGTTTTATCCTTAAGGATGGCCGGGGTCATTTTAGGGAGAGGGGGAACCTGAGACCTTTAGCATGCAAAGCAGGTGATCCGCAAGGGATTATCATGCTTCCCATTAAGATTTTTTAAAAAAATGGCAGTTATTTATATCCCTGCTTTTCCATCATAGCAGTTTTAAGGCCAGCCGCTCCGCACAGATAAATTTAAAAACAATTACGCTCCCCCGTTTTTTGCAGAGTGGCTTTGCAGTGTTGCTGAAGGTCAGTTTTGTTCCACTTGGAGACCGGCTCTCGCACTCGGGGCCAGCCAGCTTTGGGGAGGGGAGGTTGAACTCAGCATCTTGCTGATCAGGCGGGTTTGGTTCTCATTTCCCCCTCCCCCCCGCCCAGAATTCTTTGGCCCTGGAGCATCCCAAACACTCTTTCTCATACTTTCAGCGGGATGGACTTCAACTTCCAGAATTCCCCAGCCAGGCAGCCAGCCATGCGTGGCTGGCTGGGGAATTCTGGGAGTTGAAGTCCATCCCACTGAAAGTTGCTGAGGTCGAGAACCGCTGATTCCGTAGATGCCAAGTAGTGGAAAACGTGATGTTGGCTCCCATCTGGCGCACGGTAGCTCATATCTGCTAATTCTCCTGTTTCCAAAATTGATTGGAGCTTCTAAAATAACCTCTTTGCTGGGATAAATCCTCCAGGGTCCATAGCAGGTCTAGTCTATGGCTCTTGGTGCAATCTTCCCAGTTAGCAGGATGCTGGGTTCACACATCCTGCTCAGCCATGATGAAGTGGCTTAATATAGGTTGCCTGTCTTCCAGGCACGGTGGTTCGTTAATTAAGTCTGATGCTGAATTGTTCAGCCTCGGCCCATAGTTTCTTAGAGAAGCCATAGTTAAGCAAACCAGGGTGAGCCGGGCCACTTGGACGTACAATGAAAGGAACAGCAGTTCCAATGGCACGGTTCAAGGTTTGTGGCTGGCTGGTCTCCCTAACTGTTGTAGTCCTCGACTTACGACCACAATTGAGCCCAACTTTTACGTTGCTAAGCAAGACAGTGTTAAGTCAGCCCCATTCTACAACCTTGTTTGCCACAGTTAAGGGAATCAGTGCAGTTCTTAAGTTAGTAGGCGGTTGTTAAATGAACAACTTTGCTTGTTTTTTCTTCTTTTTACATCGTTTCTTTTAAATTTTTACAGTATTTATTTGCATCCCGCCTTTACTATTTTTACAAGGAATTCGAGGTGAGCATTTCCAAACACACCCTCCTCCTCCTCCTTCTCCCCAAAACAACCACCTTGTGAGGTAGGCTGGGCTGAGAGAAAGTGACTAGCCCAAAGTCGCCCTGGTGGCTTTCAGGGCTAAGGCAGGATTTGAACTCACGGTCTCCCGCTTCAGTTTCTTCCCCCTTCGCAATTTACCAGTTGAGAACTGTGGACAGTGTTATGAATTATTAGGCAGATTAAAAGATCCTAGCAGACATTTTGCCAGGGAAGGATAGATGGAAGGAATTTGGGAGAAAGATTGCCTCACTTCCTTAATTGCTAAATTACTCCTTCAAGCATTGGAGCAGGTTGAATTTTGTCAGCCTGTTTTGGTGAGGCATTTATTTCTTTGAGAGTGTTGGGAACAGGATCCTCGGAAGCCAAAATATACTTTGTTCTGTCTGTCTATCCAAAAATCTGTTTATCCTCCTTCTCATTGGGTAGGTAGGAAAACAGTAACCTTAACTGCTAATTTTTGTCCTTTTGCAACTAACACCTAGATAGAACTATACCAAGTCTGGCACGCCTGCTCCGCCATCAATGATAGACTTCTCCTGCAGAAGGAGGTACAAGTTGCCTCCTTAAATCAGATCAGAAGTCCACCCAGGCCAGTGTTTTTTGAAGTTGAAGGGTGGACTTCAACTCCCAGAATGCCCCAGCCAGCCATGCTGATGTTAGTCATCTGCCCAAGACGATAACTCGATAAACGGCCTTTCCCAGCCATCAATCTGCTCTGTCAGATCCAGTAGAGCTAGTCCTCATTAAATTCACAGTCCGTAAGGCTATGGGGCCCGATCTTCCTATGCTGCTCTGGGGTCAGGTAGCCTGATTAACAGCATCTGTCCAAACATAACCCTTTTCCCTCCAGCTAACGGCCAGATCATGTGTCAAGGGCTTCCCCATCCTATTAATTCCGTGTATCTTTGGCTGGTTTGAAGCCCTGCGCCAAAGCACCTTAATTAAATGGCCTTTTGCACTCTGGAATCAAAGGGGAGATTAGCAAAGTCTGCTTTTTTTCCAGTGGTGGGAAATGGGGCAATTTTCTGAAAAAGGGAAAAACAAAACACAAAACACCACAAGGTGGGCCATTTGGCTCTCTGCACAGAAGCAAACACAAACAACACACAAAACAACACCCTTCACCAGCCACTTCTCGAAGCAGATGGAAGGCCATTCCTTTTGGGAAAAATAACATTAGTAGTTTACAACCGATCTCGGCAGTGGCAACAGCTGGGCATCAGCTCAACCTCGGTTTTTTTTTCCCAGGATGGGGGAAAAAAAAAAAAAAGAATTGCTATCAGGTTGTAGAGAGGGAGATTTCATCACCCCCACTTTTTATGAGCGTTGGAAAAAAAGGGGAAAAAAAGAAAGAAAGCACCATACAGATAGTCCTTGACTTACGACCACAGTGGAGCCCAAAATTTCCGTTGCTAAGCGAGACAGTTGCTAATTGAGTTTTGCCCCCCTTTATGACCTTTTCTTGGCACAATTGTTAAGGGAATCACTGCAGTTGTGAAGTTAGTAATACGGGTTGTTAAAGTGAAGCTAGTTTCCCCATTGGCTTTGCTCGGCAGAAGGTCGCAAAAGGGGGTCCACTGACCCCCCCCGGGAAAGCACGACCATCGTAAATATGAACCGATTGTCAAGTGTCCCAATTTTGATCACCTAACCCAGGGGTAGGCAACCTGGGCTCTTTTATGACTGGTGGACTTCAATTCCCAGAATTCCTGAGCCAGCCATGCTGAGGGGAAAGGGAGAGGTTTCCAAGCTGAGCCGTGCTGGCTCAGGAATTCTGGGAGTTGAAGTCCACGAGTCATAAAAGGGCCAAGGTTGCCTATTCCTGACCTAACCACAGGGATGCTGCAACAGTCATAAGTGTGAAAAAGGGTCATAAGTCGCTTTTCCCCCCCAGTGCTGTTGTATCTTCAAACGGTCACTAAATGAACGGTTGTAAATCCAGGACTGCTTGTACACACGTGTGCTGATTGAAAGTTGGGTCCCTTCAAGGCCCGAGGGCCTATTGTATCTTTTTATTCATTTTGGTTTGTTTCTTGTGTCTTCACGGTGTATTCCCAATGCAAAAAACAGACAGCTCTACTAAGACTCTTTTGCTGTTCAAAACACACTTGGAATACTCTGTCCAGTTTTGCTCACCACAATACAAAAAGGATGCTGAGTGCAGAGAAGAGCAAGAAAGGTAATTAGGGGACTGGAGGCTAAAACACATAAGGAACGGTTGCAGGAATTGGGCATGTCTAGTTTAATGAAAAGAAGGACCAGGGCTGACATGATAGCAGTCTTCCAGTATCTCAGGGGCTGCCCCAAAGAAGAGGGAGTCAAGCTCTTCTCCAAAGCGCCTGAAGGCAGGACAAGGAGCAACGGGTGGAAACTAACCAAAGAGAGAAGCAACCTAGAACTAAGGAGGAATTTTCTGACAGTGAGAACAATTAATCAATGGACATGATAGCAGTCTTCCCAATATTTGAGGGGCTGCCGCAGAGAAGAGGGAGTCAAACTATTCCCCGAAGCACCAGAGGACAAGAAACAATGGTTGGAAACGGATCAAAGAGAGAGAAAAGCAACCTGGAATTAAGGAGAGCCTTCCTAACAGTGAGGACAATGAACCAGTGGAACAACTTGCCTCCAGAAATTGTGGGCGCTCCATCCGTGGAGGTTTTGACGAAGAGACTGGATAGCCACTTGTCTGAAATGTTATAGGGTCTCCTGCTCAAGTAGGAGGTTGGACTAGAAGACCTCCAAGGTCCCTTCCAACTCTATTATTCAGTTGCCCACTCCGAATGCGAGCCCAAAGCAGAGAGGGCATTGGCTGCAAAATTGGGGTGATTATCTCCCTGCTCTCCTGTCCATTTCTGGTCAGCCTTTGAGCCTCATTTAAGACCAGCACACCTGTCCCCTATCCCACACTTATCGGAGGCCCTTCCTCCCAGCTGTTTGCCCCCCTCCCCACCAATTCTTTGAAGCCCCAAATTCATCCCCTTCTCCCCTTCGCCCCCCTGCCCTCCTGATGCAACCCACAGACGCTGGGGAACGTGTGTTTCTTTCGCCCACATCTGCACAGCGCAGGCACGCACGAGCAAGGAGAGGAAGAGAGAGGATGCAGGGCCCTGCAGGTATCCTTCAGCCAGCTTGGCTAATGATGAAAGATGGTGAAAGATCTTACATCACCCGCTCCAAGCCAGGATTGCCTGTTCTCACTGGAGCCTCTCACCCCTTGGGTATCGTTTCCCTCGCATGGAGATGCCAAGGCTCGGAGGCTGTCAGATGCAGCCCTTGGACGACATCCATCTTGGCTCACTGGAAGGGTGTACTGGTTCAGTTAAAGAGCCGGGCTTCTGCGCACATCTGGGCTGTCTTTCTGATTGCCAGAGGTTGTGGATCCTCCTCTTCGCACACAGAGCAGCCAACGGGGATGTTGCTTCCAGAGCGTGGGCTGGGATCTCTCTTTTGGTCCAGCCGTGAATGTCTACATGAGACGTTTGGGCCTTCCCCAAAGCTGTTTGCCAAAATCACCGACGGCCTCAGCTGCTGACAAATAGAATAGAATACAGAATACAGAGTAAAGCTGGAAGGGACCTTGGAGGTCTTCTAGTCCAACCCCCTGCTCAAGCAGGAGACCCCATCCCATTTCAGACCAACGGCTGTCCGGTCTCTTCTTGAAAACCTCCAGGGATGGAGCGCCCACAACTTCTGGAGGCAAGCCGTTCCACTGGTTAATTCTTCTCAATTTTGGGAAGTTTCTCCTTTAGTTCTAGGTTGCTTTCTCTCTTTGATTAGTTTCCATTGACGTTTCTTCTCACGCCTTCTGGTGCTTTGGAAGATAGGTCGGTCCCCTCTGCTTTGCGGCAGCCCCTCAAATATTGAGACACTCCTATCGTGTCTAGCAGTATGATTTAGCACTGCTAAATGCTCTACTTCAGAGCAGGACTCATCCGTCATCCCTAAGTCTCCTCTATCCACTCCGTGTTCAAGAGTGACGTTCAGGTCCATGCTGAGATACAAGCCGGAGCACAGGCAGCTTCGCAGAGACACGTTTGCCAGCTCTGGAGATTTGGGGGGGGGGGGGCGGCGGTTGTTAGTTCCCTCCCCCTTCCAACTCTGGAAAAAGGGATCTGCCCCAGCATGTGCTTGTCAGTCCTGTAGGAGCCAAAAGTTGGTGTGGCTTTTCTCAGATTGAGTTAAAAACAGAAAATGCAGAGCTGAGGGCGCTCTGGTGATTTATTGTGGTGAGGGGTCCTTGGTGATATCTGAGCTTGGCGGTTTCCTTGCAGATGTTCCACTACCCAAACTAGATAATTTCATCAGTGCGAGAAGAGACTGGGGTTGGTTGAGCAGGGGAGGAGGAGGGAAAAGGACTGTGGGGCGCTTGGTGCTCTCTGAGCTGGGTGGTTTTCTTGCAGACGTTTCGTGACCCAACTAAGTAACATCCTCAGGGCTAGAAGGGGGGAGAGGACGATGACTGTGGAGTCCTTGGTGCTCTCTGAGCTTGCTTGTTTTCTTGCAGACATTTCATGACCCCAACTAGGTAACATCCTCAGTGACGAAGCGCCCACAATTTCTAGAGGCCAGCTGTTCCCCTGGTTAATTGTCCTCACTGTTAGGAAGTTTCTCCTTAATTCCAAGTTGCTTCTCTCCTCGATTAGTTTCCATCTATCGTTTCTCGCCCTGCCTTCAGGTGCTTTGGAAAATAGGTTGACTCTCCTCTTCTTTGCGGCAGCCCCTCAAATATTGGAACACTGCTATCATGTCACCCCTATTTCTTCTTCTTTTTTTTTTAGACTTTTCTTTAGAATTGAAAAGGGGGCCAATCCGTAGCAACCCACCGAAGCCGGGATGCGGCCTGCGTTTCTAATTTTGGCCTTCCAAGGCAGCCAAAGTAGAGGATCAGATAACAGATGCGAGTCTACAGCATGCAAAGATAGTAGACAGAAGAGAATTAATGCATACCAATTGAGACCCAAAGGAATACTTGCCAGAAATGTGTTATTTTAAACATTCAGAATAGACTCATCGAAAATATATCCTGTCTCTTTACCCCCCTCGCCCCCCCCACCGCTGGGCTGGCTCCCCACTGAATTGGGTGCCAATCACACGTCTGACATCACCCAGGAAGGCAGAATGCAGGGGCGGGGCTATGCAGATGAGGAGGCGGAGCAACAGGTTCTCACTCTGGAGCACTGCCCTGTCAAATTTGGAATAAAGCAGATTTTTACAAGCAGGCTTTTTTTTTTTTTTTTTTACCCCTCGCACCTGCTAGGAGCTCAGTTGGAGCCGAGCGGCTCTAACCATGTTTTGTTTATTTGACTTGCAAAGTGGGAAACCTGCCTTGCATTTTGGAAGATGCCAGATCTGACTGGCGCCACTATTAGGGGAAATAAACACGGAATCACAATTTTCCGATCAGGCAATTAAAATGCCGGGGGAAGGGGAGAAGGAAAGGCTGTGGCTGATGGTTAAGGCAGAAGCTGGAGCCTTACCCCAAGGTAAACCATCGTTTCCTTTGTTTGCTTTCAAGCTGGATGGCGCCCTCTCAGCCAGATGTGGTTTGCAGAGTATAAACCACGGTTAAACAAAGGCTTAATGCACTGAGTGACCCAACCAGCAAATGCATTTAGTTTCAGGGAGATAACGAATTCTGGACCAATGGCGTCGTTTGCCCAAGATTTGCTACACTGGGAAAATCATCCTAAATCAGGGGTCTTCAGACTCGGCCCTTTTAGGACTTGTGGAGTTCAACTCCCAGAATTCCTCAGCCAGGCACTCTGGCTGAGGAATTCTGGGAGTTGAAGTCCACAAGCCGTAAAAGGGCCAAGTTTGAAGACCCCTGTCCTAAATCAATGTTGCTTAGCAATGGCCACTTGAAGAGGGGTGGACTTCAACTCCCAGGCTGGGGAATTCTGGGAGTTGAAGTCCACCCCTCTTTAAGTGGCTAAGTTGGCAAAGACTACATTTGGAGCCAGTTGCATTTGAGGGGTGATCTTGCCTTCGAGACCCCAAAGCCCCAGGAAAGAATAAAGTAATAAATGGGGCAAACACCCCCTCCCCCAAATTCACAGGCACTCATCCGCAGTAGTTCATCCGCAGATGGCAAGCTCCGTGGATTGGATTCCGACCCCCTTAATGGGGATCGCATCAAGGGGCGCAACCCATGCGCTTTGAGGGCCACACACGAGATGTCAGCCCCCCCCAGAAGGCGGTTACGCACCACCATCACACGTTTCCTCCCCCCCCCACCTTAGCAACAGGCAGTTTGCTAGTTTTCATCAGCTCAAAAACTCTCGCTGCATAATTGGCACCCGTTGTGGAAGAGAACTTCGTACCGATTAATTCCCCAGAGGTTGATGGAGGAGCGGGCGGGCGAGAGCAGCGGTGTGCTTGCCTTTCCCCTTGAATTTTGTTCTTTTTTAAAAAAATTTAGGGGTGGCATTTATAATAATAATAATTTTAAAAAGTTGGAAGGGACCTTGGAGATCATCTAGTCCAACCCCCTGCTCAGGCAGGAAACCCTACACCATTTTGGACAAATGGCTGTCCAGCCTCTTCTTAAAAACTTCCAGTGTTGGAGCATTCACTGCTTCTGGAGGCAGGTTGTTCCACTGGTTAATTGTTCTCACTGTCAGGAAGTTTCTCCTTAGTTCTAGGTGGCTTCTCTCCTTGGTTAGTTTCCATCCGTTGCACTCCTTTCTCACCAATAGGCAAGTCCTCGGCTTACGACTGAGGCTCAGGGCTGCGGCCGCAAAGAGCGAAAGTCAGGCAAAGAGGAACATTCTGGTTTTGACTTACAGGGAGCCTTTGGACCTGGTGGACCAGAATTTCCGTCGTTAAGCAAGACGGTGAAGTGAGCTTTGCCCTGTTTTGACAACCACTCTGGCCCCAGTTAAGGAGATCCCCTGCAGTTAGTAACTTGGTTGTTAAGCGAATCTGACTTCCCCCTTGAGGTTGTCAGAAGGTCGCAAAAGGGGATCACGTGACTTGCGACTGTCGTAAAGGTGAGTCGGTTGCCAAGCGTCCGAATTTTGATCACACGACTGTTGGGGATGCTGCAACGGTCATAAGTGTGAAAAAGGGGCTACGAGTCATTGTTTTCAGTGCCGTTGTAACTTGGAACAGTCACTAAACCGTTGTAAGCTGAGGACCACCTGTAGTCTGCTTAAAGCAATACAGACTCGCTGTCATGTTCACCGGTGGGTGGAATAATATCCCCTTCCTCATTCATTTAAGGAAAGGCTGCTGGAATTGGGGATGTCTGGTTTAATGAAGAGAAGGACGAGGGGGGACATGATAGCAGTCTTCCAGTATCTCAGGGGCTGCCCCAAAGAAGAGGGAGTCAAGCTATTCTCCAAAGCGCCTGAAGGCAGGACAAGAAGCAACGGGTGGAAACTAATCAAGGAGAGAAGCAACCTAGAACTAAGGAGAAACTTCCTCACAGTGAGAACAATTAACCAGTGGAACAACCTGCCTCCAGAAGTTGTGGGTGCTCCATTACTAGAGGTTTTTAAGAAGAGATTGGACAGCCATTTGTCCGAAATGGTATAGGGTTTCCTGCCTGAGCAGGGGGTTGGACTAGATGACCTCCAAGGTCCCTTCCAACTTTACTATTATTATTATTATTTTTCACTATCGCTGATGGGAGGGGAGGACCCGGTCCAAGGCTGTTTATTTATGTGCCACTGACCCATACCAGAAGAGTAGCCGGATTCCTCCACCATTGCAAAATGGCATTATATCTTGAGTCAGCAATGTTTCTGACTGGGGATAGGGGAAGGGAAGGACCCCGGCATACAGGTAGTCCTCGGCTTAGCAACCGTTCATTTAGCGACCATTCGAAATTACGACGACACTGGGGGGGAAAAGAGACAACCAGTCCTCGCACTCCCATGTCACGTGATCAAAATTTGTGTGTGTGTGTGTGGGGGGGGGGTGTTTAGCAACTCACAGTCCTGGGATCATGTGAGGGCCATCTGTGACCTTCCCAACTGGCTTTCAGCCAGCAAATTCAATGGGGGGGGGGAAGTCAGATTCGTTTAATGATTATATGATCCACTTAACGACAGATTCGTTAATGGCAAAAAGAGGCTCTAAAATCAGACCATGGCTCCCTTAATAACTGCCTGGCTTAGCAAAGGAAATGAGGGTCGTAAGTTAAGGACTACCTGTATATTTTCTTAGCGGATAATTATCCTGAACAGACAGGCCTGCAATCGTTGGAGCGCCCGTTATTTGGAGGGGCCAAACCAGGAGGCACCACGCGCAGGAAAACCATTTAAAATTTAAAATGACAATTTAAACGCTTCTTTGCTTCTCCCTGGCTTCGGAAAAAACAACGGGAAGAAGCCTGGTTCGTACATCACTCTAAACAAGGTCAGTTACAAGGCTTAAGAAGCGCCTTCTGAACAATAGGCAAAGCTCGGTTAGTTTTAAGGGAGGGGGGAAGGAAGGAGAAGCACCGGGTGTGTTTTAATGTAGAATGCAGCCTGATTCGTACTTATTATTCAAACCGAGAACCCGGAATAATTGCAATCCTTCTCAACCTGCTTTGGGAACCCAGACCGCTTGTGTCTGTCAAACGCCCCAGGTCTGAAATTCTGAAAGATACAATCTGAATAGCGGTGATCAAAAATAAAATAAAAAAATGGAGGGTGGTGGTGGGGAGATAAGGCTGATTTACGGCAATTTGGGAAGTTTTGAAGTCATCTCACAGGGGGGCTGATTGTGGCTGGATCCGCCGCAGCGGTTACCCAGAGATGGAAAAACCACGCCTGGTTGAGTCTCTTTTTCATTTGACGCCGCAAAATATCGGACCGTAACGGATTTATAGGCCAGGGTGGATAAAGTCACCCACCCACCCCCCAAAAAAAGCAGCGGCGGCAGCAAGTGGCAGGTAGAAAAATGCTGGTGGGTGGGGGGCAGAGGAGATGTGGGGCAGGGAAGAAAAAGAGACGGGGAAGGAAAGGAAAAAAAAGGGTGCATACGATGGAGAAATTGTACGCATAATGAAGTCAAGGCGAGGAAGCGATTTAATAGGCACGGGGCCCAGGCAAGACAGCTCGCCGACTCAAATCTTCCATGAAAAGAGCCTTGTAAAAAAAATATAACGCCGGGAAGAATTTAACTCAGCTGAGGTTAAAAGGGATGCACAGGAACCTTGTAAAGCTTAAAATCCCGGAAAAAGAGCTGTCAGTTTTCCAACAGAGGCCAGCTTGCATAAGCGGCAGCAGACATGAACGCTGGGAGGATGGAGCCGAGAAAGGCCAGGGCAGGAGCTTGGGAAACCGGCTGAAAATTAAGGAGAAAGAGGGTAAAAGCCTAAATAAGGTAGTCCTCGACTTGCAACTGTTTGTTTAGGGACCGTTCGAAGTTACAATGGCCCTGAAGAAAGCGACTTTGCATCATTTTTGATGCTTAAGTTGGCCGCGTAAAGATTCCTTATACAAACAGTAAAGATTCCTTGTCCAAACAGTAGCTAGGAAAACCACCCTGAGCATTCATTGGTCGGGAGGGTTTTTGGTTTTCCACTTACAGATGGTCCTCCACTTACAACAGTTCGTTTAGCGACCGAAGTCACGACGGCACTGAAAATAGAATTCACACTTAGGACCGCTGCAGCATCCCCCTGGCTAAGAGGTCAGAATTTAGGCACTTCAGCAACGGGCTCATCTTTGCGACGATGGCAGCGCCCCGGAGTCATGTGATCCCCTATGGTGACTTTCTGACAAGCAACGTCAGTGGGGGGGATCCACTTAACAACCGGGTTACTCACTTAACAACTGCAGGGATTTGCTTAATGATGCGTGACCAGGGAGGTCATAAAATGGGCCAAAGCTGCCTCAGCGACTGTCTCGGTTAGCAATGGGAGATTTGGGGGCTTCAATTATCCTTGTAAATCGAAGGCTACTGTTTTCATCAGCCAGGACCTACAGCTTTCCTTCCTTCCTTCCTTCCTTCCTTCCTTCCTTCCTTCCTTCCTTCCTTCCTTCCTTCCTAGTGACCCTGGGGATAAAATTGCCTTAAAAGGGTGTTTGGGGGGGGTCCCTGGGAGGTCAGGCATTGAGCAGAGGTGAGCAAGACGGCAGGCAGAGAGGATGCAGGTTCCAATTATGCCTATTATCTGGTTGCGGGTTGCGTGTGTTTACCGAATCAACCGCCTCTGAACCAGCAGCAAAATGGAGATTCTGCCTGTCAAAGGCGATCCCAGCAAGCAGGGAAAAAAAATCTGAATGCTTTAGGGGGGTGGGGGTGGGGAGGGGAAGGGGGCTGCACTCTGGCTGGATTCAGTCTTCATTTGACTGCATTTGTTGAGGGAAAGAGCCGGTTTAATTGATTAATTGGTAAAATTTATTAGCTGCCCGTCTTGCTGCAGGGTGACTCGGGGAGGCTTACATTTATATCCAAAGATAAAACCGCTGTAATTTGTAATATAAATACAAGGCTATCAAATCGACTTAGCTGCAAAGATAGGGGGGAGAGGGTGGGGTCTGTTGTTAATCCGTCAATCAGTCCCAGCGGGAAGCCCCTCCATTGACACCCCAAGCCAACAGGCACAGCCATGTTTTTCAGCTCGTACAGAGGCTTGGAGCTGACCTGACTTAATCAGGGTTTACTGGAGATTCTGAAATGGGGGTCTGCTTCTTATCTTGGGTTCCCCCAACCACAGGGTGCCGTAGCCCAATGTATGAACCCAGCCAGAGGATTCAGACATTTAGCCGAACGATGAAGAGCATCATTATATATTTTCATTTTCCATCTTCCCTGAGATCTCCCAAAGATAATCTAGCAATGGCAATAAGCACTTAGACTTATATGCCACTTCACAGGGCTTTACACCCTTCTCTCAGTGGCTTACAGAGTCAGCATTTTGTCCCCCCAACAATCTGGGTCCTCATTTTTTACCGACCTTGGAAGGAGGAGGGAAGGCTGAATCAACCTTGAGCAGGTCGGGATCGAACTGCCGGCAGTCGGCAGAGTTAGCCTGCAGTGCTGCATTCTCACCACGGCTCTGGGCTAAATATATACAAACTTGACCCCTTCTGCAGGTCCAAAAGGCTTCAACCTGGGACGGCCAAAGGCACCGGGCGCCATGGCGACGGCGTCGCCAACAGCCGCCGTGGTGACCGCCACTGTGGTGACCACGGCGGCCGCTATGGACTTGCGCGACTGGATCTTCCTCTGCTACGGGCTGGTGGCCTTTCTGAGTGAGGTGATCGACAGCACGACCTGCCCCTCGGTCTGCCGGTGTGACAACGGCTTCATTTACTGCAACGACCGGGGCCTCACCTCCATCCCGGCTGACATCCCGGACGATGCCACCACCCTCTATCTGCAGAATAACCAGATCAACAATGCGGGAATCCCTTCTAGTTTGAAGAAGAAACTCAACGTTCAGGTGAGCCGGAGGAGAGGAGATGGAGAAGGAGGTGAGGGACCAATTATGCTTAGGTTTCCAAGGGATCCTTGGGCTCTCTGAGCTTGGTGGATTTTTTGCGGACCTTTCATGACCCAACTAGGTAACCTTATCAGTGCTGGAAGTGAGTGGGGTTTGTGAAGAGAAGGAGGAGGAGGACGGTGGGGTCCTTGGTGCTCTCTGAGCTTGGTAGATTTCTTGCAGACATTTCACGACCCAACTAGGTAACATCATCATGCTGAATGGAGTGGGGTTCGCTCTCGTTTTATTATATACTAGTGGCTTGCCCTATCAGAGGTGTTGGGGGTGGGTTCTTGGTGGTCCCATGATTAGGCTATTTATTGTTAGCTTGTTTGACTGAATTGGTAGTTTCTTGATTGGGATATCTGTAGTATTTTATTGGGGTATGTTAATCTCACAAGCAGTGACTAACACCAAGATTAATAATGGACTAACAATCAGGAAGCAGTTCTCAAGAGTGGCGAGACAGAATGCTAACCACCTTCCATCCTGTCCTCCCCAAATTTTACTTCTAGAAACAAGGTTAGCTTTGGACCATCTAGAACAGACATGTCAAACTCGCGACGTCACGTGATGCCGTATCGGAACTTTCCCCCCATTGCCGACAATGGGGTGGGCGCAGTTTCCTCGTGACGCGTCCAGGCCGCGGGCTGGCAGTTTGACACCCCTGATCTAGAACCTCGCTTAGTTCTAAGCTCAGGAACGCTGTCGAGTTTTCTAAATTAAGTACCGTGTAATCTCCTCCCTTTCCGCCCTGCTGAATGTCGGATTCCTCTGATTCCCGGCAGGTCATCTACCTCTACGAAAATGATCTGGACGAATTCCCCATCAACCTGCCCCGCTCGCTGAAGGAGCTGCATCTGCAGGACAACAACGTCCGCACCATCGCCCGGGACTCCCTGGCCAGGATCCCTCTGCTGGAGAAGCTGCACTTGGACGACAACTCGGTCTCCACCGTCAGCATTGAGGACGACGCCTTCGCCGACAGCACTCGCCTCAAGCTGCTTTTTCTCTCCCGCAACCATCTCAGCAGCATCCCGTCCGGGCTGCCCCGCACTCTGGAGGAGCTTCGCCTGGATGACAACCGCATCTCCACCATTCCCCTCCACGCCTTCAAAGGCCTCAACAGCTTGCGGCGTTTGGTGCTGGATGGCAACCTGCTCGCCAACCAGCGCATCGCGGACGACACTTTCAGCCGCCTGCAGAACCTCAGCGAGCTCTCGCTGGTGCGCAACTCCCTGGCGGCCCCGCCGCTCAACCTGCCCAGCGCCCACCTGCAGAAGCTGTACCTTCAGGACAATGCCATCAGCCACATCCCGTACAACACCCTGTCCAAGATGAGGGAGCTAGAGAAGCTCGACCTGTCCAACAACAACCTGACCACCCTGCCCAAGGGCCTCTTCGATGACCTGGACGGCCTTTCCCAACTCCTGCTGAGGAACAACCCGTGGTACTGCGGCTGCAACCTCATGTGGCTGAGGGACTGGGTCAAGGCCCGAGCTGCAGTGGTCAACGTCAGAGGACTGATGTGCCAAGGGCCTGACCGGGTCAGAGGGATGGCCATCAAAGACATCACCAATGAGATGGACGAGTGCTTTGATGTTGGCCAGCAAAGCAACTCAGCGGTGGCGGCCAAGACGACGGCCAGCAACGCCGCCGTCACCACCCCGCAAGGCTCCCTCTTCACCCTCAAAGCCAAACGCCCGGGTATCCAGCTGCCCGATTCCAACATTGACTATCCAATGGCCACCGGATCGGGAGCCAAGACGCTGGTGCTGAACGTCAAGCCGCTGACGGCCAACAGCATCCGCATCAGCTGGAAGGCATCCCTCCCGGCAGCCTCCTTCCGCCTGAGCTGGTTGCGCCTGGGCCACAGCCCGGCCGTCGGCTCCATCACTGAGACGCTGGTGCAAGGCGACAAGACCGAGTACCTCCTGACTGCCCTGGAGCCCAAGTCCACTTACATCATCTGCATGGTCACCATGGAGACAGGCAACACCTACATCCCGGACGAGAGCCCCGTGTGCGCCAAAGCCGAGACCGCCGACATGTACAGTCCCACTACCACCCTCAACCACGAGCAGAACCTCGACCCCATGGCTGGGCTGCCCCTGGCGGGGATCATCGGCGGGGCGGTGGCCTTGGTCTTCCTCTTTCTGGTCATGGCTGCCATTTGCTGGTACGTCCACCGGACCGGTGAGCTGCTGACGCGCGAGCGAGGCAGCCGGAAGAAGGACGACTACATGGAGTCGGGCACCAAGAAAGACAACTCCATCTTGGAAATCCGAGGGCCCGGCTTGCAAATGATCCCCATCAATCCTCACCGGGCGAAGGAAGAATACGTCATCCACACCATATTCCCTTCCAATGGAACCAGCCTTTACAAAAGTACCCACACAATTGGCTACGGTACAACTCGGGGATACAGAGAAGGGGGCATCCCAGACGTAGACTACGCCTATACATGATGCAAAGTTTTTCCCCTCCTTCCAGATGCATCGTGCCGCCCTCCCCCCCCCCCCGTGCCCACACTCCACACTCTCCCATTTTTACCCCCTCCCCAACCTCTCTCTCACAAACACACGCACACCGCACACAGGTTTGGGCTTGGATCGGTTCTTTGGATGGGTGGTTTTCCGGGGGGGGGGGGTTGGCCGAGAAGGAAGAGAAACGGCCAAATGCAGACTTATATTTTCAGAGCAGAACCAGCTAGAACCGAAGGGGAGGGCAAGGGAAGCGAATTTTACAAACCAACCTCTTTTGTAGGGGAGGGGAAGAGCGAGAAAGCCCACACAGCGTACACAACGAAGTTTTGAAAAGTAGATACGGAGGGTTGACAAAAGACATAATTTATATTTAATATGCCAGATTTAAAACAAAAACAAAAAAACAAAAAAAGGAGCGGTCGGGAGGAACAATTGTGAATGAACGTTCGGTTTTATTGGGCTTGCGGTGGGTTTTTTTGTTTTTTTTTCCCCCCTGCAAGGGGATAGAAGGGAACAGGGGAAGATCTAGAGGAAATGACACTGAGAATCAAAAAAAAAAAATGCTACCTGTTTATCTTTCTTCCTGTATAAATCTTCTATTTTGTTCAGGGGTTAGATTATATAAAAAAAAGAAAGAAAAATTGACACCCTTGTCGTGATGGCTAAACTGTCAACTGTCCTGGAGGATGCGTGGGGAGATCATTTTTGGTTTTGCACCCCGTAATTCTGCTTTCCTTACAGGTTCTGGATTTATCGTGCAAAATTGAACAATGCGGTTCAGGGGAGGGTTCCCCCCCCCGTTTTTCTTTGGAGGGGGGGCGTTCTGAAAAGTCGGTCTTTGTCACAACTCGAGAATCTTCTGTGGTCTTCTGGTCAACGCAGCCTCGGTGATAAAGCTCTCCATCGTTACCTCCTCTTCACCCAGCTATCATTCGAGACGATTCTCTTCGTAGGAATAAACTCACCATGTAGCTCTTGCCTTTTTAGCAAAACAAACAAACAAACAAACGAAAACAAGAAACTGACGTGTGAAGATGGGACAGGCCAGCAGCGTCTTCCAACCAGCAAGATAATCAAACCTTCCATGGTGGGGGGGAGGGAGGGGGCTCTGAATTCCCAACGAATCTCAGGTTCACACGTGAATGGTTTTTGAGATGTTAAGGAAGGGGAGAGAGAAAGTGTGATTGTTGTGGTCCGAGCCTTTGGCATCAGCTCGGTTGTTTTCATTGTAATTTCCCAAGGTGGTTCAAAAGTTCTGTCTCTCTCTTAACCTCAGTATTTGCTAATTTGGGGGGGATCTGGGGATCCTGATAGGTGCCACGGTCTCCCTGTCACCTCAATGCAAGGTCCCGCCCGGTCTCTTCCATCCAACTGGTGGCTCGTCAAATCAAACGTACAGCTTCTTTCTCCTTCCAAGATCTTCCTGCCGTTGTGTTCTCGTGTGAGGAGGATGAGCAGATCGCCTGTGGCACTTCAGGCAAGTGGCAACCCCACGTGGCTGCCATTTTCTCAATTGTAGTCCCCAATTTGGGCACAGGGCTTGTTTCTCTCCAGGGGCTCAAAAGTTGCAGAATTACTGTAGCCAAAGCCAGGTCCTCCAGATGATCAGGAGGCTGAAAAGTTAAGGTTCAAAACAGCTGGCTCTCTTGGAGGGATGGGGGGGGGAGCAAAGCTGCTTCATAACGCAGTTGCGGTGGAGGAGAAGAAGAACAGACTGAGGATCGTGGTGGAGTTGGCGAAGTTGAGAGCAACTGACTCAGAACAAACCCACGATTCAGGGTTATCTGTAAACAGTTAACGGAATAACAAGAGTTGGAGGGGACCTTGGACCCGGTACCATTTTAGACAAAGTGGCCACTGAAGCAGGACAAAACACTTGGAACGTCGGCTTGACCTGGTGGATTTTGGGCACCATTGATGGGCTGACCTCCGAGAATGCCCACATGCAAGACTCAAGTTAGGTCTTCTAGCATTGCTGGGGGGAAGGTTTTATTTGTGCAGAGGTGCCCAAGAACAACAAAGAAGAGTGTGCAGAGCCAAGGCTACAACTGGTTGATGGACTACTGCTCTGAGTCACTGTAGGATCTGACCCTGGTTCTGACTAAGCCCCGAGATGGTCTTTCCCGACCTTCAGGGAGTCCTCCACCTACGGCCACCATTGAACGCAAAATTTCTGTTGCTGAGCGAGTTTTGCTCCATTTTACAGCCTTTCTTGCCCCAGTTGTTAAGTGAAACGTTGCAGGTGTTAAAGTTAGTGACACGGTTGTGAGCTGAATCTAGCTTCCCCCTTGACTTTGCTTGTCAGGAGGGTGCAAAAGAGGATCACCTGACACACACACACACACACACACACACACACGGACACTGCAACCGTCATAAATAGGAGCCAGGTGTCTGAATTCTGATCGGGTCATTGTGGGAATGCTGAAACGGTCGTAAGTGTGAAAAATGCCATTGTAACTTCGAACAGTGACTAAATGAACGATTGTTAAGCCGAGGACTGCCTGTAGTATCTTCAGGTGTTTGAGACAGGACTTAGCACACCCAGCTCTCCTGGCCAAATTCTGGAGAGGTAGCCCAACCTATCCAGAAGTTAGGAGAGGCTGGTAGAGACTGCAGTGGGGTAGAAAGGAGAGAGTGGAGATTCAGGAGGAAAGTCAAATGACCACTGCAGTCTCGATGAAAAGGGATCCTTTCGCCATCTCTCCCCTCTCCCACTCAGAAAAAAAAAATGCAATGCCTAAATGAGACTTGGCAGAGAAAAACCCCAAGGATTCCCATGGAAATCAAAGGCCCCATAGAAAGGAGAGACTGTGATCCAGTTTCCAGCCAAGTGCTGGGCAAAAATCCTGCCAAAGGCTTGATTCGCTCCTATTTGTACTGGAAATGAGATACACAATGAGTTTCCAGGCAGATTTGGGGGGGGGGAAGTCCCGTCAGCCTTCCCGTGGCGTGGACGCCGTGTCCGTGGATGGCGGCATCTCACCAGGTTGCCAAAGGTGGATCTAAAATCATCTGCACTCCCCTAACAAATTAAAATCAATTCAGGTGTTGTTTAAACACACAGCCTTGCACGCATTATTGTGGGAGGGGCAGGAGGGAACATCCTTGAATGAAGACAAGGCTGCCAATTTTCAATCCTCTTTTAAATTTCCACGAGTGGCAGTCAGTGGACTTAACTAGCTAAGTGGGGACTGAGAGGCAGTAAAATCTGGGTTGGAGGGAAAAAAAATTACCCCCTCCGGAGAATTCCCTTCCCTTTGATGACAGGCTGATATTCCCAAATAATAACACTTGTTCTGGAGAGAGAGGGAAAAAACACCACAACAAAAACGTTAAGCGGCGTATGAAAAAAAAATTAAAGTGACGTGGAAGGGAAGAGAGGAAAAGCCCAAACTTGGCAACTTGTGGACTTCAACGCCCAGAATTCTCCAGCCAGCAAGTTTTGGAGAGTCTTAGGAGGACTCCGATGTGCTCCTGGTAGCTTATATAATACGGGATGTTCCTTCTGCAATTTCCAAAGACAACTGGACTTTTCTTCTTGCTGTTGTTGTTTTTTTCTTTGAAAACGTTTCGCTTCTCCTCCAAGAAACTTCTTCGCTTCTAACGGACTGGTGGAGAATGGAAGGGTTTATATTCTTTGCAGTCCTCTGATCGTTAGCTCTCCTTAGCTCCCAACCCGCAGAGCGTTAACAACAAGGAGATCTTGCATAAGAAGCCAAAGGTTTTTAAAGGGGAAAAAAAAACAAACCAGTTGCCTTTTAGTAAAAGAACCTTTTGGGGATAAGCATGAGCTGAATCAGGAGTCTCCAAATTTAGCAAACTTTAAGATTTGTGGACTTCAACTCCCAGAATTCCCCAGCCAGCGTGAAAGTCCACCCGTCTTAAAAGTGGCCAAGATTTGGAGAAATACTGATCTAAAGGCAGGCACCCATTCACTGCTTGCTGAGCCACTGATTTGGACTTCAGGATGTAGGCAGCACCCCAAAATAATGTGGGTGAAGATGGGAATCTATTGGAAGGAGAAGAGGCTGGGCTGGCGGGCGCCTTGTTTTATTTATTTATTTTAATTAAATTTATATACCGCCCTATCTCCCTTACGGGATTCAGGCCGGTGAACAGGCGATAATAAAAATCACAATAAATATCTATTTATTTTCCCTTAGCGGGGAAAACACACAAACAAGCTGGGAGAAGGAGGGTGGGGGGGGGAGAGAAAAAATTGCTCCAGGCTAGCTAATATTTATCCGCTAAACATCGCTTTGCATAATCAGGGCCTGGGACCCAAGGTGCTGGTCTCACCTCCCGTGAAGTGTAATTTTATTAAATGCTTCACTCGGTACCCAGACACTTCACAAACCGAGATAACGTGAGCAGGCTCTCGGGGAGATGGCGTTTAGCACGCGGCAAAGTCGATTTGAAAAAAAAAAAAAACGTGCCCAAAAAATGCCTCTCCCCATCTCTCATTAACGCGGGTGATTTGATGGGTGCCGGTATATGCCGGCGTGCGCTTGGCATTTGCCGTCACAAGCAATTTGCAGCTCGGTGTTGTCAAGTTTGCGTTTTAGGAGAGGTTTGTTTTTTTATTTATTTGATTTTGAAAACAACAAGCTAGAGAAAGGAGCCAGGGGCATCCCAGAGGGAATGAAAACAGGCCTTTGTGCCTGACCTTTTGCAACAACCTTCTTAGGGATAGTTGCATTTGAACCCAGATCTTTATGGCCTGGTCTTTCCAAAGCTGTTTTGTTTTTTTAGGACCACCATTCCCAGCATTCTTGTTTATTAACTTAAGTTAGCTGGCATCAAAAGGAGTTGGAGGGTATCACAAAGCTGGAACAGGCAAAACATCCAGCGGTTCCTTGAATGGCTGAGCAAGATACAGAGAGTCCCCAACTTACAAGCATTCATTTAGTGACCAAAGTTACACTAAAAAAAAAGTGACTTATGATCGTTTTCCAGACTTGTGACTGTTGCAGCCTTCCCGTGGTCACCTGATCAAAATTGGCAACTGACTCGTGTTTATGATGGTTGCAATGTCTCCCGGTGTGTGTGGATGTGTGTGTGTGTCATGTGGTCCCCCTTTTTGCAACCTTCTGACAAGCAAAGCCAATGAGGAAGTCAGACTCATTTAACAACTGCAGGGATTCACTTAGCTGTGGCAAGAAAGGCTGTAAAATGGGGCAAAACGCTCTTAGCGACCGTCTGGCTTAGCGACAGAAACTTTGGGCCCAATTGTGGTTGTAAGTCAAGGACGACTTGAGGAACAAATAGGGGGAGGGGTCCCCACAAAGTTTTATTTAGAGAAGCAAAAACTGAACGAGGGTGTACCCAGCGGAGTTGGGAGGACCCAAGAGAGGGAGGCAAGAGAATCAAAAGGAGAGGGTGAGTGGGATGGGATGGGATGGGGAGGGGGGGTTCCTTATTACAAAGCCCCCCCCCCTTTTGCAATCTGAATATTTCAGAAATTCCCAGTAAGGCTCCTCCACGCTCACCAGTTTGCCCTGTCCGTCCCCATCAAAAGTCAGCAGCTATTTTAGGCTTCCTGCTGGCTTGGTGAAAGCGCATACAATGGCTCCATTTCCACCTGCTTGTCTAAGATAACATTTTTGGGAAGAGACAAAGCTGGGGGGGAAAAAACCTCCCATTCCCCCCCCCCCAATATCTTCCTTTCCATTCGGACTTCTGCCTCTGACGGGTTCGTATCCCAACTCACCTTTCTTCCATCTTCCTGGCCAGCATCTCAAATCCCTTCTGAAAAACCCGAGTTTTAAAAGAACGTCGGGGGTCCATAAAATGCACTCTCCCCCCCCCCCGAAATGTCACTCCACCCACACGCTGTCGATGCTCCAAAACCAGAAAGTGTTGACGGCTGTCCGTCCATCAAATGTCCGTCGGCCTTAAAAAGAAATATATCGCGGTTCCACTAGGATGATCCCTGATGGATGGCAACGAGCTAGGCTAGGTTGTGATTGAGGACTTGCCAATTAAAAAAATAATAATTTAGGTCAGCCCAGTTAGCTAGCCTCTCAAGTGCCCTCGGAGGGCCGGGGATTATGGAAACTAGACTCCAGTCGCTGGGGGACGGGGGGCTACAGGTTGGCGAAGAAGTCCCGCCCAGCCTCCGATGTGTTTCTGTTCGTCCTTGGCAGGGGTCTTATCGGCACTCGGCAGGCGGGCTAAAATGTCTCTGTTCAAATGGTGTTTGGGTCCTTGCGGCATCAGCCTTTGGTCTGCTTGACAAATGGCCTTTTTTATTTATTTATTTTTAAAAGCCACCTTTTGCTTTTCCCTCCTGCACATCCTTCTTGGCAAGCCTGACCTCCTTTTCAGGAAAAGAGAATTCAGAAGCTGTTTGCAATGGTTAATTATTATTTTTTTAAAGGCTCAACAGAGTGTCATTTGCTGATCAGGGAAATGTAGAAGGGCAAGTTCTTAAAATAGCAAGGGCCGAGACGCGCAGGACTAGCAACTTGCTTTTTCTAGAAAAACAAAAAAAACCAGGGAGATACATAGGAACGCTTTTGTGAGTCTCCAATCCTTGCACAAAACGTGACAGGTAGAGAAATTGGGTCTGGCTTATAATGTCCCCTTAGGATGGCTGAGATTTAATCTGGCCAGGCGGGAGGGGGAGGGGTGTCCTTCCCACTGTGGGTGAACTACAATTCCCAGCATCCCTCTCTACGGGCTGTGCCAGCTGGATTAATGGAACGTGGCCAACGAGGTCCACATCTGGAAGGACACAAGCTCCCTCCCGAGGGTCCAAAGCAAACTTCTAGCCCATTCCCCAAGTTCTCATCCTTGGGGAACTTTAAGATGCGTGGACTTCAACTCCCAGAACTGAATGCTGGCTGGGGAATTCTCGGAGTTGAAATCCACCCATCTTAAAAGTCCCACGTTTGAGGGACACTGTTGTAGCCTGTCTGTAGCACTGCTGCCATGTTGTAGACTGGCCCTTCCACTTAGGCTTGAGATCATCTATATTTTGACAATGGATCTGGCTTAGTTTGGCTGGGTAACCTGTCTCCATATTAAACAGCTTCAGAATGTCAGGACCTCCATGCCCAAGATCAGGTCCAAGGCTGCCTTGCAGTCCACAGGACAGCTCTCCCCCCCCCCAGGGCACTCCTGGATATTGAGAAGGAAGGACTCAAAGGTCAGGCTGATCGATGTGACTCAGACCAGTAATCCAACTGCTGCTTTATGGATGTAAACCATCTTCCAAGGCAAGAACCACACAATGTGGGCAGCTAATGTGGTGGGTAGAGATGGAGGGAATCAGCAAAAAGGAACTGAGAGGATAAAAGATGCCTTCTTGAGCAGTCAAGGCTGGTGAATGGAGAAGAAGGTGGATGGGTTGGAGATTCTTGGCTTCTAGGTCAAAGCATCTTCTCTTGACCACAAAGGGGCCCGTCAAGCCATGGTTGATGTCATCTGTCAAGCCAAAGAAGGGTGCCCTTCCAGTGGGCAGGACCTCCATGCCCAAGGTCAAGTTGAGAAAGAAAAACAGGAGAATGCTGGAGGACGCCAACAGCTGGAGAGGCTCTCCAATGCACACGGGACTAACCCAGTTTTCTCCAGAATGTCTGCACAGACCAGTCCTGATTGCTGGCTTGCTGGATTCTACCCTTCTGGGAGGGGTTGCCGAAGCCAACTTCCCCGAGAGAGGATCACTCAAGGAATTCTCTGGATAGGGCCTCAACTCCAAAGGGACCAGCCCGGTCTCCACTTTAGTATCTTCAGCTGTCCTCCTCCACTCTAGACAACTCGGCGAAATCCGCAGCCTTGTGGATTGGTGAAAATCCAAGCCTTGTCCCACCTGAATGTTCCTTGGGTCATCTGGGACGACAAATTCCCAAGTTCCAGAAGTCGTCCCCTCGTGGTAGATTCCTTGATTAGACCCACAGATGAACCTGGGAGCGTCTGAAGCCAAGGCATAAAGTTCCTATCGAGGTGCACCTAGTTGTGACATTCCCAGGTCTCCGATTCCTCCCCGCGCAACCGAACGCAACGGAAAGTCAAGGAAGAGAACATCTTTCCCCATCATCTGTGATTTGAGAACAGCTCAAGGTCTTCAGCAAAGGGCAGACTTAGCCCACGGAGAGGGGCTTGGCGCGTGGAAACGGCGATAATGAGAGACTATTGTAGAAGAGAGAGAGGACATTGGTGGCCACATGGGGTTTAATCTAAAGGTTTAAAAAAAGCCTTTTGAAAAACTGGGACTGGGATCACAGTGGCCAGTAACAGGTTTTTGGTTTTTTTAAAGACAATTTGGGACACGTAAGCCTTGTCCCGCTCACCACTGCCTCACGTCCCAGCTATTCTTGCACCAGTTCCCAAGCGGAGTTTTCCATCCTGAACTCTCTACGCCAAACTAAGGGTGTTTATTTCTTTTTTTTTTTCTGTTGACCCCCCCACCCCATCCCTTCCTCTTTTCTTGACTTCAGAGAAACCAAAGTGCTCTCTTTGGCGCAACCTTTGGCCTCCTCCTCCTCCTCCTCATTTTAGGTGCCTTGAAAATTTTCAAATGTTTCAAAATATATAAATTCTCTTAGTCCTTTTTTTCCTCCCCTCCGTTTTTCATAGAAAAACAAAAAAGTACAACTTTAAAAAATTAATTATTAAAAATAAAGAAACAAAAAAAAAAGCAGAGAGTTTTTTTTTCCCTTTTTGAGGGCGGGGGCAGGAGGGGGGAAATAAAATGGGAAAAGGTTTAATTTTAACAGCCGGCTTCACACAATTATGACTAGGCCCTGGTCTTTGGATGGGGTTTGTAAGCACCCAATGTTTGCTAGCTCGTCCCTGATTATTTCAGACGAGGGTCACACTAAAACAGCCCATCCATCAGGTTTTGTTATGTAAGCCATGATTGGGATGACACAACACGCCAAGCCACAAACTGTAAAACCACAGTGCCTTGATTCATACTTGATTTTCAACCAGGGTTTCCCATCCTTGGCCATTTTTGGGCTGGGTGGACTTCAACTCCATTGACCATTGATCAGTATTCTGGAGGTTGAAGTCCACACACCAGGAAAGGGCTGAGGTTGGGAAATGCTGGTTTAAGCTGTGGTTTACTAACTATGAATGATTAAAAATTGGTGGGTTGCATTAACACAATATATTGTGCAATAAAGGTCGGAACCACAATACCTAGGTTCGTAACCACTTTGTACCATTATTTAACCATGGCTTTCTGAGTAAATTCACAAAATAAGCTAACCTGAGCTGGGCAATCTATCTGGACCTCTTCCTGAAGTGCGAAACTATGATTCCTAACCAGCATGGCGCAATGATTGCTTCTTGACTGCCCTAATATAAAAGTTTAGATCCCTGCAGAGAGATTTCTAACTTCTCAGCAACATCAACAAAATTCTACCCTGGTCCTTTTCTGCGTCTCTTTAAACTCCAATCTTAGTCCCTTGCTCCAATTATTTTCTTGTAACTTGGGCCGAGTCGCTATTTTAAGGAAGTTGAGGCAGTGGACCTTAGCTGAATTTTGAAAAAGATCGTGACGGAGGCAAGATTTGAACTCGGACCTCCAGCAGCCCAGACCCCCGGAGGAGACAAAACGTGTGACTTCTCCAGACTACTCGAGCTTGCCTCCTGGGGGGGGGGGGGAATTATTCTCTGTCACTTTGTAAATGGTGGTTTCTGCTAAATTTAACATAAAACTCGAGTTCATTACTTCGGCATTAGACAGGCTCCAGAATCTGCCCGCAGGTTAATGGATTTCTCCAGGGGATAAAAGTGCCATTTTTCAGCGGGCAGCGATGACAAGCAGGGCAAAGGGTGATGCCACCCCTGAGGAGATGGAGGTCTTGGGAGGGGAGGGGGTGCAATCTGGCTCTCAGCCCACATTGCCAGTTGGGGTGAAGGCACAAGCCGAGAAGAAGACAAGAGCAAAACAAGAATCGTTCATATCTGCTTGAGCATCTTAAGGCTATTTTAAAAAAAAGAAAATACTATTTTTTTACTCTTGACTTGCAACTATTAATTGGAAAGGATGCAGAAGGAAAAGGAAAAATTTAGGTAGTTTACTCACAAAAAGGCTGGATGAAAAACTAGGTTTTCGGCGGGCTCCTGAAAGACACAGCTGCCTCCCAAATTCCTGGCACAAGACTTGCAGGGTCACACACACACACACCCCCAAAAAAACAGCCAGAGTTAACCATCAAGTAACCCGGTCAGTTTCAGCGCACACGGCACCCAGATCTGAAACGATAGCTTCCGGTTTCCTGTAGTGGAGGGTCCTAACGTATCAAAAAAAAAAATTATGATAATATAGACGCAACTTTTGAAGGGGTTGGGAGACAACCCCAGAGTTTGGGAAGCAACCTGAGAGTGATTTGACGGTTCAGCTTGGGCGTCCGTGCCAGGGTTGACCGACACATCGCAAACCCAAACACATTTTATCGCTGCTTAGAGCAGTCTGTGAAGTTGGGGGATTTGGGGTGGGGTGGGGGCACAGAATCCTCTCTCCGATCCCAAAAGGAACCCTGTAGGTGTGTGCGGCATAGGTAGCCGAGACCCTGAAACCAACCAAACCAGGTTTTTAATCGTCCTTGTTTTGTTCCTGGAGGAAAGAACCGCGTTACGAAAATAATTCCCGGAACGTAACCTGTGTTTCAGCACAAATGTGTTATGCAACATCCGAGTTACCATAGCAGGCACGTTTGTCCACAGGCATATATACCTAACACAACACTGCCGCTCATTTTAATGCCTAACGCCGCACTACCGTTCCTTTTATGCCCGATGCAACATTTGCAGCCGGTTTTAACGCCGAGTGGAGCATTTGTAGTTTGTTTTAACACCCAATACAACATTGTCCTTGGTTTTCACGCCAGGCCAAATCCTGTCCAAGTCCCCCCACCCCCACCCCGTCCATCAGGACCTCAATCTCTCTCGTCTTCCTTTTTTTTGTGTGTGTGTAACCATTTTTCCTTGCCTGCGGGCGTCTTGCCATTTGCTTTTTATAAACGCTGCTTTTATTCTCTCTAAGCCCACATTTATTGACCTACATCAACTCTTCAAGGGTTGGAGAGAGCCTTCTATGAAATGCGAGGTGTTTTTTTTTTTTTTTTAAATCTTAAAAATAAAAACCCAAGGAGAGAAAATTGGGGAAGGAGGGGGGTGGGGTTGCGAGGGAGGAAGAAAGATGGATATTAATTTGGGAAAGAGGTCAGATGGGCAAGAAGGAAAATGGGCAGATGGGGATGGGGGGGGGGAGCGTGACCAGATTTAGAGAGCCAAAAAAACCCACCTTCCTGATTGAACAAGAGAGGGGAAAAGGCAGTGGGGAGATCTGGCTCTATTAATAAACCCAGAAGCACCAAATGCCAGCTCGGAGAGAAAGACAGGCTCATCACACACTGAGGCGCAGCTGGAAAAAAAAGTGCTTCTGGGCCCCCAAATGGATAGCAAGCGCATCTTCTTAACAGCCTAATTCATGCTCTGCTCAGGGAGCAGAAAATCTCGGTAGTTAACCAAGGCTACTGAAGCATCGGATGGCCTGACCCAGATGGAGGCAGAGGCAGCAGCTGGGAAGAGGCTGCGAGGTGAGGCCTGTCTCCTCCGCATCGGGGTTTCTCAACCTTGAGAAGATGGGTGGGCTTCGGCTCCCGGCTTTGGCAGGGGAATTCTGGGAGTTAAAAGTGTCAGGATAGAGCTGGAAGGGGCCTTGGAGGTCTTCTAGTCCGACCCCCTGCTCGAGCAGGAGGCCCTATACCATTTCAGACAAATGGCTGTCCAGTCTCTTCTTAAAAACCTCCAGTGATGGAGCAGCCACAACTTCTGGAGGCAGGTTGTTCCACTGGTTAATTGTTCTCGCCGTCAGGAAGTTTCTCCTTAATTCCAGGTTGCTTCTCTCCTGGATTAGTTTCCATCCGTTGCTTCTTGTCCTGCCTTCAGGTGATTTAGAAAATAGGTTGACCCCCCCCTTTTTTTCTGGCAGCCCCATTCTACCCATCCACTCTACCCATCTTCAAGTTCCCAAGGTTGAGAAATACTAGTCTAGACTTTCTGGATTTTACTATTGTTAAGTTCTAGTTAGAGAAGACAAGGAGGGGTCCTTGGTGTTCTCCGACCTTGGTGGTTTTCTTCCAGATCTTTCATTACCCAACTAGGTAACATCATCAGTGCTAGAAGGGAGGAGGAGGAGGAGG